>NW_015090864.1:10079384-10089021 GCF_001431845.1 Calidris pugnax | reverse complement strand
CCCTGCGCGGCTGCACCCGTTGCCCAGCTGTTTGCCTGAAAACAGCACACGGCGGGGTCGAGCTGCCTGCCGTGGGTGGGCTGGGAGGAGGATCCAGCCTGCGAGAAAAACAGAATTGGTAGCAGAACATGAAAAGCTTTTTTTTTTTTTTTTTTTTTTTTTTTTCCCCCCCCTCCCCCCCCCCCCCAGTTTTTTCAGACTCTCTATTTTTAAGTGAAGTTAGTGCTTGTGATGGTGCCAGGTATATCATAGCAGTACTGGAGACCGAAGTCCTCTTTTTCCACACAACAAGTACACAAGCAGAGGTGCAGCCCATTCCATACTGCCCTGTCCCTTTATCTCAGCCCACACCTGGCCACCCCAGTTCTGACTGCACCTCTCCAGTCAGTCTGTCCTGCATGGTCATTTTCAGATTTCTCTTCTGAGGTGTCAGCTGTGGTAGTCAACTTTGTGATGCAGGTGTGTTTCTAAGTGTGTATTTGTGTGTGTGCATATATACACACACACATACATACTTAAGGAATGCAAGAACCCTAACGCTCATCCAATTTAAAACACTGTGTGTGTTTGATGATTTTGGGTTAGTGCTATTTGAAATGTTTCAAAAAGCCAAACTCTCTAGCGCATTGTCTCTTCCCCATTTTTTGATGCTGACCTGAGTTAGCGAAATTCAACAAATGCCTTTCTTCTCTATTTCATTTATATGCATGTGCTTAGCTTTTGTTCCAGACTAATTGTTTTTCCCTGTCACTAAGTATTGTTTTCTCCTATGTCTTTTGTCTCTTGTCTTTTAAAGTATTTCTGCTGTGCCATTTGGCTTCGCTCCAGCGTGCAGACAGCAGAGTTCAGTTTTCAGGATTGCTCTCCACAGATTCTCCAGATTGCAGCAGAGATTGTAAAGGCACTTTCCTGGCTCTAGCTGCCTGTGTAGCAAGGGAAGGAGTGCAGGTTGCATGGGCAGGATGTTAGCACACTACTGTACCCCCTTGGTTAGAGGGAAAACACCATTGAGGGCAGAAGGTACCAAGAAGGGAATAGAGAGAACATTCCTCTGCTTTACAAACATCATCTTTCCTTCCAACTACAGTGTGGCATAAGGGTGAACGTTTCATATTTAAGTTGATTGCGTGACATATTGCGGCTGCACCTCATGCAGTAACTTGTAAGGTGTAGAGGAAAATAGCATTTCAGCACATTGCATTATCTCCTGTGACATTTATCTTTCTTCCTGTGCAGGGAACAATAGCCAACTCGCTCACATGTGTCCAGCTACATAAACGAGCTGAGAAGATAGCTGTCATGTTGATGGAAAGGGGACATTTGCAAGATGGAGACCACGTGGCTTTGGTTTACCCACCAGGTAAAGAACTGCCATGTTTGGTACTTTGGTAGTTGCAAAAGTTTATCAAAATCTTCTAGAACATGGTGTTGCCAACCTGCAAACCATGTTAATTGGCAACATGCAAAATATTTGCCTCATGTACATTTCTTTGAACTTAGTTGAACATATTTAAAAGAATTTATCTTTGCATATATGCATAGATAGTATTTCTTTGGGTTCAAATTAAGATTAACCTGTGTTTTTAAAACCTGTATTTTATAAACAGTCAAATTTAATTACTGCTTATCTTTTACTGTGCTAGAAATATACTGTTTTATGAGCACAGAATTCTCCTACAGTATTTCATTTGCTGAGTGTTCTTAGACTCACCTGTTGAATTCCTTCTTGGAAGTACTGTGTTTCATGAGGGTAAAATAGCAATACCTAGGAAGTAATCCACGTTTTTTAGAGTAGAAATATGATAAATAAAGAGCAGATGATTAAGAAATACCAAAATATAATCACTCTTTTCTATATAGATTTTTTTACCCTAGGCAGCTCCCCGTGGCTGGGATATCCTTTGACATAAGGGCTTTTAAGCTTTTGTTAACTGGCACCGTGTTTGACATTTGCTTGGAATTACTCCTGATCTAGTGCTGCTCTTTTATCTTTAGCATTTCATGTGTGTTGGTGAAATAAACAGTCTGATTTAAGGTCAGTATTGTGATATTTGGTATGTAAGGTCTAATTAAATCTTTGTGGTTTATAGGAGTTATTTGTCAACAGCCAATATGGGAAAACCTTTTCCACTAGTATTTCAAACTTAAGTTTTTATTTTCTGTATTTCACTTTCCCATGAATAAAGCATTTTACTGAGGGAAGAATAACCTACCAGTACTCCAGGTCCTTTTCCACTGAAAGACTAAAAACAGTCCCTATTGTCATCCTCTCACAGCCTGTGTACAGTACCAGGGAGCTGTGAAACAACAGTATTCACAGCATCTTTGTGCTGTTGCTGGTTCAGCCTCTTTAGATAATCTGAAGTGTGCTGTCCACAGTCCGTCACTTGCAGTCAGTATTTATATAGATTATCACCTAATTTTATATTAGAAGCAGGATTTTAAAATTTGTAAAATTTCAGGTAGATAAGTTGAAGCTGCATATGGTGTTAAAAATGACATGAGAAAGCATTTAATGAAACCTCTGGATGTGCCTTCTGCAACTAAGAGGAGCAAGCATCATTCTACCTCATAATTTTGCTGGGGTATCTGTTCTTGTAGACTCTCATTTGTCTATAAATGTAAATTAAGGAAGATAATTAATCTGTAGAGACCAGTCTTTTTAACAGGTTACTTCCTTATCATAAAAGTGGAGTTCACCTAAATGATGATCTGGCTGCTGCTTTGTGTGTCGCCTTTGGTTTTTCGTACTCAGAGGAACAGTACAATTGAAAGGAATCAGTGAAGCTGAACAAATACTGACAAGGGTCTGAAAAAGAAGTCTGTTAAAGGGCTTAGTTGCTCATTTAACCTTCTGAGTTGAGTTCCAAGTAATATTTATGCTGACATAGGTGTCTGTGATTAAATGATTTGATTTTCAAGGGAGGTTTTTTTGTTTTGTTCTTCATGCAGGAATAGACCTGATTGCTGCATTTTACGGATGCCTGTATGCAGGCTGTGTGCCAATAACAGTTCGACCTCCACACCCCCAGAACATAGCTACCACGTTACCTACAGTGAAGATGATTGTGGAGGTGAGCAGACACCTGAAAGGGTGTTAAATGGGTGTTGGATTTGTGTGGTCTTCAGGAATGATAACTTAAATGAGTGGTGGTGTGGGATGAAGAGTTGTATTCCTTCCAAAGTTTCAAGATTTCCATGTGTTGCAGAGCAAAAGCTGCTTGACAGCACACAGCCTTCTGACTTCTGCTGTCACATTTTGCTGCAGTTATACTACTCCTTTCAAGAAATATATTTGAAGTGCTTTCTTGTGTTTAGCTATATGCCAAGAATAGTAGGATTCCTCACTGGGCAATGCTACACTATTGAGAAAAATCCAAATGGAAAGCTTAGCTTGACCTGCTGGTGATTTGTGCTCAGCTCTGTACATCCAATTGTTTTGCAGTTCAAAAAAATTCTGAAGTTCTGTTGTGGAGATGTCGGTCAGTATTTTGTTTCATCCACAGAAGTGTTACTCAGATTTTTTCATTCAGTGCTTTCTTTTGGTATTTTGTCTTTATCTAATGTTTAGTCTTTGTTGCACATAAATAACTGCATTGTGCTCACTGAGGGAAATAAAATGGTTGCAAAGAGATAGCCTTTTACATCTGGCAGTTTCTAATCTATTGAATGGAATTCTGAGTCTCTGAAAAACAAGTTGAAACAAATGTGATTTAAAATTTCTAATTAATGTTGATATTTTTGAATAGTAAGTAAGAGCTATAGTTACAATTTGTGGCTTTCCTTATGGCATCAGATTCCACAAAGTATTAGTAGAGGTATGAGAAATTGTCCTATTGTCTTCAGGGTTCTCATTATTTAATATTTTGGCACACACAGTTTTTACATATCAGTTGTTAAAATTATAGAAGTGATGTAAAATGTTATTTTGTTTTTCCTTTGATGTTTAATAGCCAAACTAGATCTGTTTGGTTTCATGATGAAAAGCTAGGACAGTTCTAAGATGACTTGTAATCATTGTCCCTTCAATAGACTAACTTTAAATAAAACATTGAAAAGTATTAGTCATATTAATGCCAGTTTGACTTAAAAGCCTCTCAACTCTGTTTTACACAACATTTTATTTCATTTTGGAGAGGGATGACCTTGTAGAAATCAAAATATTGAAGCTGTTCCTTCATTGCCAATGCAATCATAGAAATTTCCTGCTCTGATTGGGTCAAAGTCTGTTCTGACATGCTATGACGTGCTACATGGCACCTTTTGAAGTCAGTAAGAATGACTTCTTTCTGAGCATAATTTGTCCTACATAATGGTGTTTTGGTGATGAACTGGTAGTAGTAAAATGTTACTGAACATTATTGAGCCCCATCTTGAGCAGTTGCTAATCTGTTGCTACAGTGTCTTCTTTCTCCTTCCCACCATCCCTATGTGTTTACCTCTGACTTGCTATTCTCCAGGCAGGGATATTCCATATTTCAATGGACCTCCTAATTGTCCAGATAATATAATTCCTGAAAGGGATAGTAACTACCAGCTCTTGAAATTTCTTTTGTTTTATGGCTTCACTATGTCCCAAATCAAGATTTTCATAGGGTAAGATTAGCTATGCCTTGTCGTGGCAGTGACATGATTGCATTGAGGGATGCTGCAGTGGCTTCATTTGTCTTCACTTTTAGCTTGAAATATTTAGATTGTCCATACAGGGAAATCATGGGGTTAGAGAAAGCAAGTAGAGCTTAGGTCAGTGTTTGTATGCTCCTCATTTCTTCATGTGCTCCATAAAGTTGACCTATAAAGCTGACCTCCAGGAGATTACTATCAGCAGAAGTTGATCTTTTTTGCTCAGAGGTAAAATTTCGTGTACATACAGTTACTGATTTCCTTAGGTTAAACATTGGGAATTAAGTGTGTAATTAAATGCTTCAGATTGCTTAAAGAAAAAAATGCTTCTAACAATATTTGCACTGATTTAGGGAAAAGAACAATGATGCTGCCTTCACATTTTTAACTCTATATTATCTTCAGTGATTAACAGTGTTCATATTTATGTTTGTCTGAAGATTTCCTTAAATATATTTAATTTTTATAATCCCTAAGAAGTATTCTTGTAGTTGCTACTTAAGAATTTTTAAAAATAGCAAATCTAAAAGGAGAATAGCTTCAGCACATCATCTAAAATTCAGTGCGGGTGGTATTTGCAGTAACCTCACCATTTCATTTCTTAGTGCCACTTGCACGATTTTTGGTCTAGAGCTGTTTTCGCCGATATCAGAAGAGTTCCTAGTGGTTTATCACTAACACGGGAATTGGAAATATATGGCTAACATAAACTTGAGTTAAGTTAGTAGAATTATTCATATAAATGACAAGCTAAGTTTTGGTTTATGTGAAAATACTTTTTATAAACTAAGATATTTTACCATCACATAGAAAATGTTTTGGTCACTATCTTCTGGCATTCCGGGTTGATAAGTGATAGAATGTCTTGGAAAAGTCACATGATCGCTATTAAAGTTCCTTTAGTTTTCTTACAATGCTCTTCTCAAAGTGCATTTTTCATGTAATTTATAAAATTCACATGACTATCTACTTTGTGAGCTGTATTTTTTGTACATCTTTCCACCTCCTGATTGGAAAATGTAAGACTAATATACCTGTGTCCTGTTCTGGCAGAGAATAAATCACAGTCTTGCTCATTTTCACAGGAGAATTAATCAGTATCCCATTGCATTATTATTTATTTCTTAAATTCCTAGGTGAGCCGCTCTGCCTGCTTAATGACTACACAATTAATATGTAAATTGTTACGGTCGCGAGAGGCGGCAGCAGCAGTGGATGTCAGAACATGGCCTCCAGTACTAGATACAGGTGAGTACTAAGGCTAGGGGACCTCCCTGTCTTCTTTTATCGTTGTATTTGTCAAGCACTCAGAGGTCTATCTGTCGTGGGAGTAAGATACACACATTTTCTTTCTCTATTTTCACTAGACGATTTGCCAAAGAAGCGGCCTGCACAGATCTACAAACCTTCTAACCCTGAAACGCTTGCTTACCTTGACTTCAGCGTCTCCACAACTGGCATGCTAGCAGGGGTAAAGGTAGGGACCTCTTGTTAAAGCTGGCATTCCTGCTGTCACCCCTGGCTGGCAGGTGGTACATGCTCCTGAGTTGTAACTCCTCTTGATTTTTGGTAATAGAAATTGAATTGCTTTCTCCCTTGCAGTCATTATCTCATTCCATTAACATTAAATTAGTTCTCTTGTACTCACTACAGTACTGTGTGTGGCGCATTTAGCCCCTCTGCTTCTCCTCCTCCTCCTCAGACTTTCATTCCAGTACCCCTGCGGGTAGCCCACTAGCTTGTCTGCCTGAAGCATTCTTCAACTGACACATCTATTATTTCTGTTTTATGAAGGAAATGAGACTCAGTCATCCCTTTTTCTTCTTGTTCCAGTGCCCATTCACTGTTTCCTCCTTATTGCAACTCAACTGCTGGCTATTCGTTTCCAATACTCTCTTCTTCATGCAATTAAGGGAAGCAGTGATGGTACAGTTGGTACAATACTAGAGTAAGCAGTAAAAAATTCACTGATGGATTTGTTTTATAAGCTCAGGCATCTTCTCCAACCTTCTAGCCACAATTCATCAAAGCTGTTTTACCTAGCTGCTAACTTATGTATTATTCCAGTGTTGGTTTCACCAACACACAGGCAGAGATAAAATCAGTCTCTTCTTCTTACCTGTTACTTCCTTACTTCTATCTCCTGTATATCCAAGGATTATGATTACTTCAGCAGTCTTTGCTGACATACCACATTTAAAGCCTGTATTGAATTCCTCATACTCTTTGGCATCATCCATCTATTTTCAGCAGCTGTCAGCATACTTCATAAACAAAGAAAACATCATTTTCCTAGTTTTCAGATGGAGAGTTTGAAGCACAGAGCAATGAAGTGACCAGCCCAAGGTTAAATGGCTGAATTGGCTGATGGTCACTTACTGGACACTCCTGGAAGATTCATTTCATCTAGCTTTAAACCGCTACAATGCCTGCAGATGTGGACTAGTCATTGGGTTCCTCAGTAATCGACAGAGAGAATCAGGGACTTTCAGGATGTAGTTTCTCTGACTAATCTGAAACATCAGAGTAAATGTCACATAAGTCTTCATTTCTTCTAAAGGGAGTCTTAAATAATTGTTTCAGATGCAGTGATCCATATGCAATCAGGTCTGAATTCCACCTTATCAAACTTACAGAAATGACTATGCAAAAGTCAGTATTTGGACAGCTTCAAAGATAGTCAAAGGCAGGGCAAGTCTACCAGCCTTTTTTTATCGTGGCTAAGGGACAACCAGATAAATCTGTCAAGGAATTTTTTATTAGCTTCTGATATCTGGGTCACAGCCTCCAGATCACTGACTCAGCAGGTTTATGTAAACAGTTACCATCTGCTAGATCATCACTAGTGATTAATTAATTATAACAGGATCATAAGAGGCCACAAGGCTTCATAGTGGGGTGGTGCTAAATTAAAAAAAAATGGCTAAACAGTTTATGTGGCTTCTGAAAAGTCAATTAATGTTTTGTAATCACTTTGGAAGGGGTAGATTGCACTTGCGTTTACTCTCAATTATTTCCATAGCTTGCATGCAGTATGATGTAAGAATTCACAGAGTAACACCAGTTCTGGCTCTACAGAGTTCAGTTTCATCCTGTGTGAAAAAGTGGTCTTGATTCAGCTGGAGCAGAATTAATCTCTGCAAACTGCAGGTGGTGACTCTGTGAATACCTGTTTTGAGCTGGTCCTTCCTTGGAACATGTCCAGCCTCGGTTATGGCTCTCGCTGGCAATGGAGAAAAAGTCACTCCTGGAGGTTTATTCTCCTGCTTACCTTAAGAACAAATAAATTTTACCTTCCAAGTGCTTTTTCCCCTCCATTGACTCTAACAATATATAAGGCAACTAGCTCAGTATGTGGCAGAGATCAAAGGTTAATGAGTTAAATCCTATCCAGGCTATAGTTCTAACACAGGTATCTTTCTTGTTATTAACAGACAGGATGTATTTTTGATTAAAAGATGTAATTCTGTTCCCTCTGTAGTTAGAACTTCTAAGCCAGGATGGGTGAGTGTGGGAAACATCCTAACACTAGAAAAAAAAAATCAGAAGAATTTCCTTTTGATCACGTTTTTTGTTTCTACTTTCTGCTTGTTTTATCTCTCAGAGCTTTCATGCGAAGATTTTTAGAGCCTGTTTCTCAGTTAGGATCTGGATAATGAAGACATGAACCGATACTGAGTTTATTGGGGATCTTTATCACTGAATTATTAGGTCCTTAGTACCATTTTGCATAGAAAATCCTCTTCAGTTTAAAAAGTGCATTGGCATTTTTTATTTATTGCATTAAGAAATATGAACTTAGACATATGTTACTGATGGTCAACAAAATCCTTCATTCAGATCCTGTAGTCATTTGTTCCTTTGTTCTTCCAGAAAGCTTAGCTTGTTATCATTAGCTTCACATACAGCTTGGAGCACATCTTTAAACCACTCACAGCTTTCTCCCTAAATCACTTCAAACTTATCATTCATTCTGTCTTCCCCTCCCTTTTCACGGTTATTTGGATACCCTCTTGAAGGAAAATTATGTTTTCTTAGATATAAATTACACATGTGTTTACACTGAGCACAAAGTCAATATTTATTTGTTTTCTTTATCCTGTAACTGATTTAAGCACTTGGCACAGTTGGGGAATGAGCCTTCCGAATGACATAGTTGATCATTTTAATTACTTTGCTGTTGTCTTTCAGATGTCTCATGCAGCCACTAGTGCCTTTTGTCGTTCTATTAAGCTGCAGTGTGAGCTTTATCCCTCCAGAGAAGTCGCTATCTGCTTGGACCCCTACTGTGGACTTGGGTTTGTCCTCTGGTGCCTCTGCAGGTGAGGTTTCTCCTCAGCCTTTTGAAATACCATTTCCATTGTAGTATAACACAACAAACCAGATGGTGTGATTGAAAAAAGGATGGGAAGAAGAGACAATACCTCTAAGACTGACACAGATCATTGGAATTGCTGGAAGCTGTGTGGAGAGTGCTGTACGGAGAACGTGCTTTGTTTGAGTTTTGGGCATGGGCACAGGTATTTAGACTAACGAGTGCAAAGCATCAACATGGCTGCTCATTGACCTCCTGCTGGTTTACTGCTGTCTCTGCAGAATCTGACTACTTGTATTTGATGAAGGCAGCGCTCTATTACCTTAAGGAAGTGGTTTCCTGGTGTCCTCTTTTTCATTCTCTAATCTGAAAGCACGAGTAGATATCGGGGGCTTCCTTATTTGCGAGACTTAAGGATGTGAGTTTTGCAGAGACATGGAAGTGTGTTTTCTTGCAAAAGGGTGCTTCTATGGCTGTAGCAAAGCTATCAGAAAGAAAATGTTTCTAGTGAAATGTGAATCAGCTTCTTTTGTTAATAAGAAGTTTAGAAATTTAACAATTCCGTCGATCTCTGTCCTCCAGGGAAGTTACTTTTCAGTACTGAAAGCAGTTCCATTGATTTTTTTTCTTTCTTTTTTTTTTTTTTTTTTTTTTTTTTTTAATTTTTCTGGGTTGATGTAGAGGCAAAGGGAAAGGAGT
>NW_015090864.1:9920330-10079342 GCF_001431845.1 Calidris pugnax | reverse complement strand
TTTTTTTTTTTTTTTTTTTTCTTTTAAGTTAGCTGGGTTGATGCAGAGGCAAAGGGAAAGAGCTATAGGAGCGTTAATGGAGCACATTTTTATGAAGACAGTCTGACTCTGACGTCTTTGCCTTCTTTGCCTCCGTCTTTAATTGTCAGACCAGCTACCCCCAGGGTATTCAGCCTCCTGGGCTGGAAGATAAGGATGGTGAGCAGAACAACTCCCCTGTAATCCAGGCGGAAGGAGTTAATGATTTGCTTATGCACCTGGACACACATAAGTCTATGGGGCCGGATGGAATTCACCCAAGGGTACTCAGGGAGCTGGCGGGAGAGCTCACCAAGCCTCTCTCCATTATCTATCACCAATCCTGGTCAACAGGAGAAGTACCAGATGACTGGAGGGTGGCCAATGTGACGCCCATCTACAAGAAGGGCCAGAAGGAGGATTTGGGAAATTATAGGCCTGTCAGACTGACCTCGGTGCTGGGAAAGATATTGGAGAGGATCATCTTGGGAGAGCTCTCACGGCAAGTGCAGGGCAGGCAAGGGATCAGGGCCCCCCAGCATGGATTTATGAAAGGGAGGTCCTGCTTAACCAACCTGATCTCTTTCTATGACCATGTGACCTGGTTTCTCGATGAGGGGAAGGCTGTGGACGTTGTCTACCTGTACTTTGGTAAGGCCTTTGTCACCGTCCCCCATGGTGTTCTCCTGGAGAAACTGGCGAATCATGGCATAGGCAAGTGTACTCTTCACTGGATAAAAAACTGGCTGGATGGCCGTGTCCAGAGAGTTGTGATTAATGGGGGGAAATCCAGTTGGAGGCCGGTCACCAGTGGTGTCCTTCAGGGCTCAGTTTTGGGGCCAGTCTTGTTTAATATCTTTATTGATGATCTATTTAAGGGTGCACCCTTAGTAAATTTGCAGATGACACCAAACTGGGTGGGAGTGTCGATCTGCTTGAGGGTCGGAAGGCTCTACAGAGGGATCTGGACAGACTGGATCAATGGGCCAAGGCCAGTGGGATGAGGTTTAATAAGGCCAAGTGCTGGGTCCTTCATTTTGGTCACAACAACCCCAGGCAACGCTACAGGCTTCGGGAAGAGTGTCTGGAAAGCTGCCCAGCAGAAAAGGACCTGGGAGTGTTGGTGGACAGCCAGCTGAACATGAGCCACCAGTGTGCCCAGGTGGCCAAGAAGGTCAATGGCATCCTGGCCTGTATCAGGAATAGCACGGCCAGCAGGAGTAGGAAAGTCATCGTGCCTCTGTACTGGGCACAGGTGAGGCCTCACCTCGAGTACTGTGTTCAGTTTTGGGCCCCTCACTACAGGAAGGACATTGAGGTGCTGGAGCGTGTCCAGAGGAGAGCCACCAAGCTGGTGAGGGGGTCTAGAGAACAAGTCGTATGAGGAGAGGCTGAGGGAACGGGGCATGTTTAATTTGCAGAAGAGGCTGAAGGGGGACCTCATTGCCCTTTACAACTACCTGAAAGGAGGTTGCAGAGAGGTGTGTGTTGGCCTCCTCCCAAGGGAATAATGACAGGACCAGAGGAAATGGTCTGAAGTTGTGGCAGAGGAGGTTTAGATTAGATGTTAGGAAGAATTACTTTACTGAGAGGGTGGTCAGGCACTGGAACAGCCTGCCCAGGGAGGTGGTGGAGTCACCATCACTGGAGGTATTTAAGAAACGTGTAGACATGGCTCTTCAGGGCATGCTCTAATGCCCAAGATTATTGGTTTGTGGGTGGGTGTGATGTGGTGGGGTGTTGTATGTGTTGTTGGTTTGTTTGGGGTGGTTTTTTTGTGGTTGGACTCGATGATCTCAGAGGTCCCTTCCAACCATGATGATTCTGTGATTTGCTCCCTCCATAGAAAGTTCTTTGGTATGAGCAGTACTAGTTAATAAAATGAAGATAATCCAGGGCAATAAAAATATTCTGCATAAAGTTTTTACCAGTTTTACCTGAAGGAAGCGTTATTTGATAACAACTGAAACAATTTGTTTCAGCAAGTGTTGTTTATTTAAAAGTAGTCTATTGGCCTTTGAAAATATTACATGGGCCAAAGATTAACAGTATTACCGTATTCACTCTTGATCAGTCCTCCTTGATTTAAACTATACTGACCTTAATATTATTTCAGATTTTACATAGCGATTAGAGATTTCTTTGTTTCAAAAAATCTTTTTTTTTCAACATGTTATTTCCCAAACACAGAAATAAAAATATTGAGGCTGCAAAAAAAAGCAGAAAACCTTTCAGAAATATTTCTTATGTAGACTTATGTGTTGCAGCATGACCTGTTGTCAACACTGTTGGACCTTTGCTGTGCTGGGGACTAAGCCAAGTCTGCTGTGGTGCATTCGGTGAGACTAGCGAAGGGCTGTAGAGCACCATGGGAGAGTTCAGCTAAGGAGCGTGTTACGGTATGGGGTAACGTTGGGACATGGAGCATCCAAGAATAACTTCGGTGCAAAATCATGATAGAGCCGTAAAATGCAGATAAACGTTGACCTGTCCAAAATTCAAGTACTTTGTGGTGCCCACGACCCTCCTGAATACAGAAATTTTTGTTTCTTCCAGAACCGTATTTGCAAGAAATAACTATTTGCTGCCCTTAGGTCCTTCCCAATACTGGTAGTATGCAGCCTTTTAGGAGAAGATTGTTTATGACTGGCAAGTGAATAAGGCAGCAAGCCCCTGGGAGAAAGCAATCAAGGTCTGTGCCCCTCTGTAGCTTATAGAAGGAACAGAAAATTTTATAGCTTTTTCAAGGAAGAAAAAGGAGACAAGGGAGTTGAAAGAACTGAGTTCAGGCCAGCAACACTCCAATCTTATGAACCCTCGTGTCAATCTCTTCTTTGCCACTGATCTCCTATTCCTATAAAACCAGAAAACTTGCAGGCTCCTGGAATTGTGACTGTCATTTAAAGGAAGCTGACATCAGATACAGCTTCATTAATTCCACTTACAAACTTAATTTCCATTCCATTACTATTTTAGAAATTAATATTATTTGATGTGATAGCAAAAAATACATCCTGGAGGTTAGTCGACTCTTGCTCTTCAAAACTTAAAACTTTGCAACTACTCTTTGTATTTTAACATACCCAAATCCTCCCCAGCGTTTTACAGCCCAGATTTCTACCTCAGAGGATTCTACTGTAAAGTTGTGATTGTCTGCCACCACTCCCATTAACTAAATTAATACTTCTAATGGCATATGGAAATGAAGTTAGATCTTCAATTTTTGATCAGCTAGGGGGTTTTGAGAGTTAAATAGGAACTCTTCATTTTAGGAGCCCAGCAGGAAGAGAAAGCAACCTCCTGTGCTGGCTGCAGTTTAAATGACAAGTACATTTTAATCCCTTTATTAACTAGACCAAAGGAGGCATAGACTAAGGAATGAAAGAAAAACCAACCTTTTATCCCTGTTGTAGATGCTTAGACGTTGTGCTGGCCTGCTCCACTGCAGTGCCTCAGAATGCCCCATTCCATGAAGTCAAAGCTACTTAGGAAAGCTGCTGGAGCATGGAGCCAGGCCTTTGGTAAGTTTGGAATATATTGCACAGTTTTGCAAAGTTTTTATTTTTAAAAAAATTATTATTTTATGTCCTAAATGGTATAAAATAATAAAGAAAAGAAACCTTGCAAAGCAGTGCAATACATTTAGAAAAAAATGGGAATGACCACGTCCCCTCAAAACTGGCTGCATGCTCCAGAAGGGTTTCCTTGGAACCTTTGTCATTGAACAGCACGTCCTGGCTGTGGCGGCAGTCGTCAACCCCATGTGAGTTCACAAACCTCAAACTTCCTAATTTTAACAGGTTCTTACGAATGACTTAGTAAAATAATACATTGATTTTGTTGTTTTCCCTTTAATAATCTCATTTAGCCATTTGAGAGTGTGATCCTAGTATTCTGAATTGTGTTTCATTACATTTTAAAGTGTATTACGTTCTTTAAAATAAATAAAAAAAACCTACAAGTGTCCTCCAATGTAAAAAAAAATAATTAAAAATCCCATTGTTCAAAAATGCTTCCTGAAATTAAGGTGTCCCTATCTTCATGCTGCTCACTGTGGGGCAGAATAGAGCATTCTGCAGTTCTCTAGAGAGGATTTACTTAATGGATAGTTACTGAGTGATGCAATAGAATAAAGCCCAGCTAAGCCAACCCATAGTGCAGCTCTACTTTTACTACTGGAAGATAGAATTGTTCTTGCTGAAATTAAAATTAAGAACATTAATAATTTTAAATACATTTAAAATATATTCTCAGAAACCAAGATTGCAATAGTGCAAGTCAGTAAGACTCAGGCTGGACCAGAGGAACTGAATTTTCTGGTCCACAGTGGCCACATAATAGTGTGAATGCCAGCTGGGTGTCTTTGGACTCTGCAGGTAGTGTGAGGTCCTTTACTTGTTCTCCAAAAGCCCCCTTTTTTGTGAACATAGTGGGTCTCCAGAACTGAAGATTTAATTTTGGCCAAAGACTTATAAAGCCTAGGTCAGACATATGCCCAAACACTCTGTTTTCAGTAGCAACCTTCCTACAAGCTCTGGTCCAGATGATTGTGAGGGCTTTTGCTTAGTCCCCATCAGGTTCCCTCAGCATGCAGACTCTTTTCATGGATTTTGAATTATGGATATGGCAGCTCAGTTATGTCAGGCTCTACCAAATGCCCAGTTCCCATACACTTCCTTCATCATCAAATCTCAAATATAATCTGTAGAAATGCAGAAACTAAATGAATATACTTATAAGACTCAGCAGTACCTACCTGCCTCCTGCAGTCAAGTGGGAAAGCAGCTCGTATCACCTGAGGACACCAGAAGTAGGGGCAGTGGCGGGTCGGTGGCCTGCCAGAATGCAATTGCAAATTGCAGTTGCCATTTGTCAGCATTTATTGCCCTGCTGAAATTTCTGGAACTATAATAAAACCTCAGACTTTACTGTTAATCTGCCTCAGCACAACATGGGGTGAATCTTTGATTCAGTGGAACAGTTAATTGCCAAGATGTCCTTCCAGGCATCTCGGTGTGCTGCCAAAACAGCCTGCCAGGCAGTGGAAGCGGTGTTGTGATCAGATGGTGCCGTCATACCAAAATACATCCTGGTGCATTTAACTGGAGTGCTCCTGTCCTTGGGCAGTCCTTGCTCAGTGCAGGCAGACAAGGCTCTTCACTTTCTGCCAAAATCCAAGGCTTTGTCCACCACGTGAATACTTTTTTCCCCCCAGATTGCTTTGCAGGCCCCTAAAGGAAGACAGCATTCCTAAAAGATGGTCTCTCACCTCAGCTATCACTGCATTTCACTCTGTGTCTGCGTCCCAGAAGTTGTTGTGACAAGAAGATGCAGGGATGCTCTGTAGTCACTCTCCCTTTTTTGTCTTCTGTTTTGCCTGTTTCTTTTGCATTTCCTAAAAATGCTGGAGACTGATAAACAGATGTCCAGGTCTGCAGTTCTGCACTGTGGCTACTCCTGTTGTAAGACTTGTGTCAGGAGATGGAGTTCCTTTTGTGACGACAGATTTCTACAGCCATAGAAGAAACAATTTTGCTTCAGTTCCTTCCCAGTACTTATATAACTAAATTCTTGCAACTATTTCAATGTACCTTATATTGTTGCAATTGCAGAACAGTAATTTTAGCTTCTACAATTTATATTTAAACCCACAACTTTACCTAGTATCCCGTCTGGTACACACATGTCCAACACGGTTTTGTTGCTTCCAGTAGGAGACTAGCAAAGCTGACAGCCTAACCATCTCTTGATGACCATTGTGTTTCAAGGTGAGATGGAACTGGCTATTTGTTCAGTGCTGCAGTTTCAGGATTAACTCTTGTCGTGTCTCAAATGTGCCATACCTAGATGTACCTACCAGGCATCTCTACCATACCTAGAATTACATGGAGGCAGCCTTGACAGAGCTTACTATAGGTTTGGGACCACACCTAGCTTTATCGAGCATCTCCAAAGCAGCCTTTCTACAAGTGCAGTCTGTTCAAGCACTGCTTGGTTGTTGGCATCTATACTAAGCAAACCCTCTGGCATCTCAGTGATTTGAAACCACAAAACATTGGGGACGTACAGCTTCTCAGGGGTTAACATTGAGGTGTAGTCTGCGAATTTGCAAGGGTGTGTAGCTTCCAGGAACATTTTGTTGCTTGGAGCAATTCACAAAACCTTCATAACGTTTCTGAGATTGATTCAGGGAGGTGAGCCAAGTTCTGACTGACATCGTGGTGGCCAGGTGCTGCATAAACCACTTCAGCTGTGGCACTGGCACATTTGCCCCAGAAGTATGCCTTTGTAGTTCTTCTAGTCCACCAACTGCTCTAGCAAATCAGATGATACGCGTGGGTTATCAAACCACAGCTCAGTAGGCAAAGCCTGTGTTGGTCATCAAGTTTCCAGGCATGGTGTCATCTTTCTGTAGGTTTACGTACTGTATAGACAAGAGCAGCACGTGTCTGAGGTTCTGCACCACAGGTTTCCTTCCTGCTAGGTATTGCCTGCTGCTCTGCAGTTTAATTCTGAACTCAGTGTTTCTGAGGGATTAGAAAACTCGGAAAAGGTACTAGCAACATCTTAATTTATTTCTGTCTGATTTTTTTAGTCAAAGTCTGATCATAAGAGTGTTTTTTTCCCTCAGTCTGGAGAAGATAATGGCTATTTTGCATCCAAATCCTTAAGCTTTGCTGCATGGCTATTGGTGGGAGGTTAAGAGCAAACACAAGTATCTTTCTTACTTGTCCAGCATAATTTGATTAAGAGAGGGAGACAGTTCACCCCCACGCATTAACATTGCTGAGGGGGAAAGGATTTGTCTTTGGTGTAAATTTGTATTCCCAAATTCCACAGTTTTGGACTATTTCCTGGTAAAGCACACTTGAAATCAATCGTTTGTTCTACTGAAAGCAATGCAGCTTTTTCCTCCTGTATTACTGTGGAGTTTGTGTGGGCACTTTTCAGTACAGGGATAAAGTTTATTCTTTTGATTTTGTTTGTATTTTGGGATGTTCTGCCCATTTGAATAAATGGCACTTAAGGGATCTTAATGTGGTTCTGAGTAATTATTTTCCACATTTGACCCCTGGTAGCTTTTATTTATTATTGTGCAGGGTTTGTGGTTTTTTTTCTTTTGATATTGGCTGCATCAAATAGAAGAGTTCAGGGACAGGGTTTGATGCTGAATCTCTGTATATGGTATTCATACAGATTGGAACTTGTCCCAGGTTCTTACTCGAGTGGTTACAGCTTCCTGTTTGTAAGAAATATGTATTTACCAGACAGATCACACACCTTGATTGTTTGTGGAGCCCTAACAAATTTGCAAAGAACTAAGACCTTTTAGTCTTCTCCGAAAAACTTAATAGAATTGGCTAAGAAAGAAAGAGTGAAGTAATATTTATAGTAAAAACTGTTCCTGCTCCCTAACTGGGTTTGATCTGTCACTTGAGCTCAGAGCATACTCCTTTCAGGCTTGGGTAACTTTGCCAACATCTCTTTTCACATGTTTATGAAGCACATGCTCAAGGTTCAGTCATACTTTATTCTCATTCCATAAAAGCAACATAAAAGCATAATGCTTCGTTTGGCCGTCCTGTGCTATAGTCATTATGTCGACCGTACCGGAGAACACACCGCTTCGTGGCAAGACACTGGTCATGAATCATCAAGAGTGGCGTAAATGTGGACAAGCAGTCAAAGATAAAATTTTTACTGTATGATAAATGAAATTATTTGAACTGTAGTTCATACATATTCCATGACATCCTCTAGCTCATACTCCATCAGAGACCTAAGCTATTTGGATTATTAACTGCCATTGTGGCTGGACTTGTACACCTTTTATGTCTTTATCATACCAAGTAAAGACTTCCAGGTCACACAAACCTGGTTCTAAATTGCACAGCTTTTGAAAGGACTCTCACCTGGCTTTGGGGGGGAGTGGGGGCACTCAGTCACCAAGGAGGGAAGCTGTGTGAGCAGCCCATTTTCAAAAATTGCAAAGGTGTGTATCTTCTTCCTAGTGTCAAATGTTGCAGAGATGCTGATATTCCTGGAAATAAAGTTCCATTTCATGTCTTACCTCGGGCACTTGGCTTTGCAAACGTCAGCTGTACTTTACTAAGCTGGCATTTCAAGTTCTCAAGTCACAAATGAATTTCTCTCATGTGCATCATAAATCTCTGGGGCTTTATGGTCCTTTCTCAGAACTTCTATGATTTGGGGGTTTTATGCTATGACCGTTCTGATCTGAAATATCTACAAATCACAAATAAAGATGTGAGTGGACTGTAAAATTGATGGTAAATCTGCCTGTCTGAGATGAGCAAACAACATAGCACCCACGGGAAATAAAGATATCAAATTGGGAATATTTTCTCCCTTGGGGAGAATCTTGGGTACCAGAGAAATTAGCTCTGACATAATTGTTTCCTTCAGGGGACCCTGATAAGTGTGTTTTCTCGATACTTATGCTCACTGGATATCCAATAAACAAGAAATGTAGTATATTTGGGTTTTAAAAGTTCATAAAACTTTCACAGAGGAAATTTAAAACCAGAAGGGTTGTTAAATTTGGGCCAGATTTACTCCCTTGAAAATGATTGCAAACCTCTTGCTTCCCTCAGCAGGAGAGGGGTTATTTCCATATCAAGCAATCAAGTACTCTTTTAATCAAGGTATCTTTAAATGATAATTACTCAATCTTAATTATTTGTCAGCAACATATAATTTTTGTTGATATTGTAATACTGTTTATTAGCACCATTAATAACCAAGCTATTTTGCTATTCTCAGTACAGTTCTAACAGCGAAGTCCACAGGCATTTTGAGTAAATTAGTATTTTAGGAGCGTGTTCTGCCTGCATTCCTCATGATTCCTCATCGAGTCTGAAGGTATAGCAAAAAACGGAGTTAAACTTGAGTTAAACTTCATGTTAAACTACTGGACCTGTAGAGCAATGTACATGGTTCATCCAGTGCTGTGTTAAACTTTATATTCTAGTGCCCCATAGCTTTTAAACATCTGTGGACACAGGCGTTTAGCGTGCGTTAATGAATCTTGTGTCTTTGCAGCGTTTATTCAGGACACCAGTCGATTTTGATTCCTCCCTCAGAACTGGAGACCAATCCTGCTCTGTGGCTTCTCGCCGTGAGTCAGTACAAAGTGAGAGACACTTTTTGTTCCTATTCGGTCATGGAGCTTTGTACTAAGGGACTCGGTTCGCAAACAGAGTCGCTGAAGGTGAGTAGTTGTGCCGTCCTGCCCAACCTGCCGCCTGCACGGTGGTGTTTGGGAGCCTTCCCTGCCACAAAGGGCTGTGCTAAATGTCTGCAGCGAGGAGAAAACCATCAGAGGGCAAGGGCAGCTTCCACAGAACCCGTGTTATTCCTTGCCAAAGGCTATGTATGAGTAGCAGTCATTCTCTTTCAGATCACAAGGCCTTTAAACATCAAGGAAAGGCTTTTATTTACCTAAGCTTTCTGATCTGTCTTGCAGCCTGTGTTGATAGGCAAGTGTTGGAAAACAGAGGTGCAAATGTCAAAGAGGCCCAAGGAATATTATATTGTATATTATGTTTTATGAATTCCCTGATTATATGAAGTACTAGTTTGGTTTTGGCCTCTGTAGTTAAATAATCACATACTTAAAAGTACTGTGTTGTTTTAACTGGATTGTTCTCATTGTAGGGGGAAATGGAGGGAAGGTGTATATCTTCTTTTTTTTTTCCTCAGAATTAAAAGCCATGCAACCAGTTAACATTTCTGAAGTCATCTAGATTTTCCAGTATGCTACTGAAAAAGATTAGATCTTGGGATACTGATATTAATGATGTCTTCAGCCCTTACCATCCTCGCTTAATAGTTTCCTAATCAGTTTTTCCAAGGCTAGACACTGCTTCCTGTTTGCTATTATTCACTGGCTTTCTGAATTAATATTGGGAAATTGCATTCCCCCCACTTCAGAATTAGCATACCCATCTCATCCTACGTGCTAACGTTGAGATGACAAGCAGGTATGTCTGCTCTTCTACAGCTATTAGACTATCATCTGGCCATCTGGCCTCCAGGAAGGATGGAAATTATACTGGCACCTTAGACTGTATTCCACTATTCCTCTTGAATCGTAATACCTACATAATTCACTTAAGTACTACTAACTATTTTTCATTATATCTGCCCATTTGTGGCCTTTGTTATATTTTAACTTCTTTTTAGGCAAGGGGACTGGACCTTTCTCGTGTACGGACATGTGTAGTAGTGGCTGAAGAACGACCTCGGATAGCTCTTACTCAGTCATTTTCAAAATTATTTAAAGACCTTGGTCTCCATCCCCGGGCTGTCAGCACATCACTTGGCTGTAGAGTTAACCTGGCAATATGTTTGCAGGTAAGATTTTTCACTCCTGGAGCTCAAAGTTATTTTAAGAAAATGGTTTTCAGTAAGAAGCATTCATTATATTTCCTTTGGCTGCTTGGTTGTAGACATACTAAGAAAATGCATGTGGTACTTAATGTTCTTGCATATACGGGTAGCAAATTTCTGTTACTTTGTCAACTATTCATCCCTCTCATGTTGCAGTCATAGCATTTATCCTGCCCATGAATACAGTAATTCAGAGAAGTGCATGGTAGTGACAGAATGCATACTCGTACTCCAAAAATAGTATTTAGCCATGTAATGTAAAATCCAGTTTACAAGTCCTTACCTTAGTATGTTAAAAAATAAATTCCTTCCATTTATAGAATAATTCCAACCATTACTTAACTAGATAGATAGATAATTTATGCACACAGTTTATTGCTTACAATGGAAAATTCTTGGAGAATGCAAGTTAAATCCTATATTATCCCTGGGTAATTTCTTCTGATTAGTGCACCAAAACAGAATGAAAGATTTTTTATTTTATTACATTTTTCTAATCTAGAATAAAGAATCTCATTTATATCATGACTCTAATACACGTCTTGGTCTATGATAAATAGATAAGGAACCTGAAGACATGCTTTCCTGATCTGTGCCTCATTTTTATGACTCCTGATCTCTTTCTGTCCTTCCAAATCTGGTATCAGAACTTCATATATTATTCCTGTAATAATACCACAGGTGTCCTACTCAGATGTAATATGATTTCTGACTTAATAATCTTTTTGAAGAATACAAGAATCATCTAATGCATTGGTAACTGCATTGACTGGGAAGTTCCACATCCATTTGGTCATCTACGATGTTACCCCTAGTTTACATTAAAGGATTTCTTATGCATGTAACATGCATAGTTGCTTAGGTGTGGAAGCCATAACAGATCTTCTCAGTGACACTACAAATAAGGCACTTGCTATTCTTTTCCTGGTTATAAATGTAAAGATTTTTTTATTTTTTTAAAAAATGGGACAAATACAGGTTACGGGTTCAGCACAGACCGATACCTCTGTGGTTTATGCCTGCCTTAGCCTCTTGCCCTTTTCGACATCACTAAAGAATCCTGGCTTTCATCAGACCTTGGCTAAAAGTGACCTTGTATTTCAGCGTGTTACCAGAATATGAATACATGAGGTATCCCACATCTCCAGTACTGCTTGCTTTCTCTCTGACTACCAGCAGAGTATCCCTTCAGCCCAGGGTGACGTTAATTATTATTATCAAATATCATACATGTGACAAGGCAAAGCTGAGCAGGGTTAAAACTCATTCTGTGTCCCAGAGGTAGAGTTCTTTACTTTGACATTATGTAATTGCTTCCATAAATATTACCCAGGACTAAAAGTTTTAAGAAAAACTCCTGTCTTCTCAAAAGCAGTACTTGAATCCTTCAAAACAGTTTTACCCTAACAAAACTTAATACACTGTCTTGAGAGAAAAATACATCTTGTGGGTTAGAAATGTCTATGAATTCAAGCAGCATCTTCTCCCGTATTTCTGTCATGAAATACGGGGAGAGCAAGAGGCTGGGGAGTGACACAGTCAGGAAAGCTGTCCCAAGCTGACCTGGGATATCCCATACCATATAATGTCATGCTCAGCATTAAAAAACTGGGGGATGGTCTTCCAAAGTAGCCATTGCTCAGAGACTGGCTGGGCATCATTACTCAGAAAAACGGGGTGTCATAATCAGTGTGGAGTTAGGCTAGATTTTTGCTTGACTATGTATATCTGCCTTTTGACTGTGTTAACTCCTTAGCTGAAGTTTGTTTCTTAGATGGCTCTTTACAGAAATGGTTGAGAGAGTTATGGAATCAATCTGTAAAAGTGGATAACTATCTGAAGGAATATTATTAATGATACTGACTATGAATTTAAGAACAGCAGAGAATGAGAGCCTTGAGTAAGCTGATTAACAGCCTGGCTGATCATACAACTTAGTGTCAGGCTTCATTGGGTTCTACTAAGATGTTGTATCTCAGTCCATAGGACAAGCTAAAAGCCATACGCTGTTTAAAGAGTGTTGTGGCTGGAACACAGAAAGACATTTCAGAACAGGCTGCATTTAGTAATGATACCGTTCCAAGTGGAATGGGTTTTGAAGTATTTAAGCCGAGGGTAGTTTGGCAAGTTTTAAAGGGATTTGGAAAATTACTGAAGATGTTACTTACAAGCATCACCACAAAACATATCATTTTGATAGAGCATATAAAGATATGGGATTGCATCCTTTGAAGCATCTGGTAGTAGACATTGCCAAAGACTGGATACTGAATTACACTGAGTGCTCTTTCCAAACTGTCTGGAAGTTTATGGCTAGTGATATTCCAGAATAGCTTGTGGGCTATTCTATTTTCTGGGCTGAGGAACAGAATGAATTTTAATCCTTGATCAACAATGTTCCTGAAATTATCATTGTCTCAAATATGCTCCAGAAATGGGTCATGATTTCTGAATTCTTCACATTGCATAAAAATACTTGTAAAGATGTTTGAGTCAACAGCATCTGCATTTGTTTTTTTTTTTTTCCAAGTTGTGTCATCCATGAGATCACCGCATGGTTCCTGGAACACTATCTTCCACAGGGATAACTATTATCCAGCTTATTCTTCGGTTCTAAAATATGTATCTACTAAATACCTTTCTAAACATAACTCAATATTCAGCTATTAACCCTTACCAGCCGAAAGCCTATCCCAGCCTTTCTTCTGTATGGGCTGCCTCTAACACAACTTGGTTGATCTTTGATACCTTCTTCATTTCATTTCCAATTTTTTGAACAAATTTAAGACTGAAGTGTTTCAAGAGGAAGGTATCCTGATTTCTCCAAAAAGCTTTTACTGTTGTTCCCCCCTTGAAAAAGAAAGAGAGAGGAGGGGGGCTGTACGTGTAATTATTTGTGTGTGTATAAAAACTTCATAGCAGAATTTGGTCTTTTATTAAAGATTATTTTAAAAAGAAAATAATTGTGATGGTCTCTTTGGTACAAAAGAGCCTTAGTCTACCAAATTGTCTTAATTTCAGGATTAAGATCACTGACAGACTAATGCATTGTCATTTGTATTCATTTCCTCTCAAATTCAGAGCAAATTTACTATATTTCTTTTGATGTAGTCATTTTGGACTAGATTTTGAGAGATGTGCTTTTGTAAATAAATAATTCTCTCCATTTTTAGGCACTTAAATACCATTAATATCTGACCTTTTATGGCTGTATACTCACAGATAATGGTCCAGGGATTTCTGAGACTAAAAGATTGCATCCAGCATATTTTAATTCTCATTAACTAGCATCTTAGCATTCTTGAGAGAGAGAAAAATAGATATGAAAAGTACCCTATTTCTTAGAACAGCACAGATGTTTCTCTAGGATTTTAGCTAATTTCCATTTAAACACTTGAAATAAATATTTCCATTTAATTCAACCTGCTTCTCAATTCTAGTTGAGGAAAAACTTCTAAAAGTTGTTCATTTTCCTTAGTTAACCCTGAAAATGTACTAACAAATCAAGCTAGAGCAGGAGATCAGGATTCATCTTGCTGCTTTTATGTCACCTCTCAGTGAGATGGCAAGGTTAAATGACTTATCCAATATCCATCTATAGTCAGTAGAATCAAAGAAATACTTCAGGAGAGAGCTTCATTCAGCCTATCTCATGCCCATCTTGGGATGGGATTTATCAACATCAGGAGATGCTTCCTACTTATACTGCACACTTTAATCTTTGATGGCTGAAGTTACATTAAATTACTTCTTCCCTCACTGTCTATCAAAGGGAACTTTGTTAGTAAATTTAGGACTTAATGGTTTTTTCCTTAGTGATAGATCACATTTTTTGAGGATCTTCCATATTAGAAGCAATAAGGGACAGCTCTGTGAAGAGTGTAACCATGCACTTTATCAGAGGTATGATTCACACTTTGCAATGTGGTACAGCTCTTGGTGAGTTCCTTCAGATTCTGTGTTTTCCCACCTCACTATGAGTCATGCCATGAAGCTCTTTTCACAGCTCCAGCTGCTGTGCTTGCCTGTGTGAGATTGTTAAGTGACATCAAAAATTCCATTTCTGAGCATCACTGGAGCAGAAGTAGCTTCAGAATAAACATTGAGGTCGCATCCTTAGATAGCAAAGCAGAAAAAAAAAACCTCCAAAACAACAGTTATTTTTAAATTCTTCGGACTTCTGATTGCCTAATTCCTGGGTTTTAGCTCTGGGAGAGGAGGATAGAGCATGGAGCTTGGCCTTTGACTTCAGTGGAAATTATGGACAGGCTGTGTGTCGTCACATGGTCATCCCTACTGCTGACTCGTTGGGATTAGTTTTGATCTGCAATGTTTTCCCAGAGAATAAAAGCCTGGCATGTTGCAGAGGTTTGCACGGACCAGGGGTGGTTCAGTGGTGGCAGCCTAAGCAGGGGCAGGGCACTTACTAATTCCAAGGCATATGACTTACTATGTACTTGTTTTCAGACAGAAAATGATGTTTGGCCCAATTTATTTCCTTGAATACTACTTGGCATGTCCTTAGTAAGTACCAGATACAACAGAAGTCATGTTGCTTTTTTCCTGTTACCAGCATTACAGATGCTCTCTATCTCTGTCTTGCAAAATAAACGTGCACACACAAATTCAGTCCGTCGCCCTGGTCTTGGCCAGGACTCTGCTTCTTTTGAAATGCTTTCAGAGTATCTCAGCTGCACCTGGCCACTGAAGGCTGATGCTGAAACTTCAACTGCTGTTTCTCAAACCCTTCCTTACTTAAAAGCCATATGAGGCTCTGGTACTTTGAGTCCTCACTGGATCTGCAGTGTAGCCACAGGCAAGGAATTGTATAACTGATGGGTTTCAGCAATTCTCCTGCTTTCTTGCCGTTACACTGCAGTGTTCAACCTCAATTACTAGTAATATTTCTGTTTTGGGGCAGCAATGGAATAAGCGGATCCATCCTATTTTTTGAAATGCTTCATCTTCCCCCGCATCCAAAATAAACCTATTTTAAGATGCTACTGTGGCAAGACTTTGCAAGAATTGAGAAGTTTGATGAGAGGGATGTGGGATGCCAGTGGTCTCAGAGGTGTTTATTTTCACGAGTTGTAGGGCAAGTCCCACTGCAGCCATGTGGTGTTAGATGCTCCATGTGACAGCAGTTGCTTAGGACTAGTCACCGCTGTCTTTTGTCGCTTTGCTGCGTTATCGATCGTGGTGGAGTACTGATGGGGTTTTATCAGCTTTTAATTGTACTGGTCTTTATATGCATTATGCTGTTTATCATAGCAAATAGACTAAGAATGAAGAATTGTTGAACTATGAAGTTACTCATTTAGTTATGATCTTCTAGTAATTAGGTTGTGCACAAAGCCTTGGTTTTATTTCATTTTTAGGGCAGGTGTATCTGTATGAAACAAGGTGTAAGTATCTTTCTCTGTTGTATACTAATTTATTTTTTTTTCCAAAAAGAGAGTTTACTTTTGATTTCCAGATGGCATCACTTACAAACTTCTTTTAGTAGTGAAATGGCAGACCTGGAACCCCTGTGTCAATGGATGTGCATTAAAATAGCAGGGCCACAAAGTTTACTGACTTCTTCACCAAAAACAAAAATGAAAAAAATCAGTATGCTAGACACATGTTTTCCACTAACAACATTGTCTGTAGTGTCCTAAAACCATTTAAGTCTGTTTGTCCAAGGTTAGCAGTCTACAGCTGTCTCTTCTGTTGCTCTACTAAAATGTTGACACCTCATTTTTTACTTTTTTTAACCTTTAATGGTATAATGGTTAATTTGTAAAATTCCTGTATTTGACATTGTTTTTCTTTTTATTTTACTCCCTGCTTTTTGCATTCTCCTCTTTTTTTTTCTCCCACCCTTCATTCCCATTTTTTTATTATTATTTTCGTCTTGTGTTACCTTCTTTCCTTCTCTCCCTCATCCCTGCTATTCCTGCTGCTATAGCCTCACAGGCTGGGGAAGCTGGCCGAGCAGGTAGGGGATTTTCATGTTCCCTCAATACCCACCTATCAGCTTCCAACAGTGGGACAGACTAGAAATTGAGTCTGGAGATGTGGGGATTTTCAGATCCTTCTATGAAATTATAAAAAAGTCCAGTATAGCTTTACCTGGATGCAGGTTTCATCAAATATTAGCTGTCTGTTGTAACTTCTTCATTCACACTGAAAATAACAAATACCATTGTGATTGTCTTTGATTTTCAAACTTGACTGTTTCCATTATTTTATGAATCAACTCGGGTTTAGTTTTATTTTTAAAGATAACAAATTTCTCCTTGGTTTTGTTTTGTTTTTTTTTTAACATTGCATATATTTCAAATAAGTTCTCCACTCAGCACTAGTCTGTTACACTGCTGAGTTTACTAGTAGACTGAAAATCGTGTTGTTAATAGCTAGAGAGGATATTGTATCTTGTATTGTGTATAACAAGCTAAAGAGGCTAACATGCATGTGCAGCTCTATTACTCTTTTTCTCCTCTGGTGGTGGGTCACTATCAATATCTGTACAGTAAGTATCAATTGGTAGGGGTAACTCTTTTCCCCTTTAGACACAAAAATTCTCTATTTGTGCAACTTGATTGCAATTTTTAGTACTCGACAAATTGTGGAACTACCAGTCAGCATTGGAGAAATGCAAAATTTAGCCCTAGACATTCCTAATGTGAAGAATTATACTCTATAATATATCCCAACTGGGGCAGAAATCATTAGGAGTTGACGTTGCCCACTGTTTTAAGTAGTAAACATCTAAATAACTGATAAAGGAGTTCCTGCACCTGTAGATTACCAGGGTTAGGTGAATTTATCTGCTGAAAAGAAAATTTCCAAAGTTCCATTGTTCCAAAGTGGAAGTTGTGCTTTTCTTCAGGCTTTCTGCTTAGCAGTGATGTGAGGTATTGTGCAAAAAGAGCCCTAGACTGGAGCATTGAGAATTCACATGATGTTCAGTGGTGATGAGTTTGAAGTTTTGGATAAGGGAAGATTATAGCAGGTTACAAAACTGCAGCAAAGCTGTGGGTGGAAAGGCCTAAAAGCCTGTGTCATCTCTGCATGAAGGGAAACTAAAATTAGTCTACTGCTTTTCAAGTAACTAAATATTGTGACATAAAGCAAGGATTTAAATTATGCAGTGGAAGACTGAAAAGGAACAGAATAATTGCTTACAGACCTTCAGTCCACATTGGTTCATGTCATGCGTGCTACCTTTACTATCTTTAGCTTCAAGTATATTCTCTGTTGCATGTATGGAAGACTCTCAGTAAACCATGCTTCACATTCCTGACCATGTGCTTCTGCCATTAAACTGTGTCTCCTCAGCAATTTCTGCGTTCCTTTATATGGCAAAATGTGTTTAACATTTTTTTGTATGTATCCACGTGCTGATTACTTGGCCTTTTGTAGCAAATAAAACCTACGTTGACACGTGTTTGGTTAAGTAGTACGGTTGCTTGATGTTTTCCCGAACCCCAAGGTAACAAGTGCCTGATGGTAGGTATGATTTTCAGTGCTCTTTCTGATTCTGTGAAGCTGAGCTTTGGTGAATAGCTTAAATATAACTTGTCATTTGATTAGCATAATTAGCAGTGAAATGAATGTTCGGTTATTTGGGGGGTAAAACTCTTCTTCTCACAGCCTTCAGGTTCTGATTAGCTGATGTTGTTGTTTACAGGGAACATCCGGACCAGATCCCACCACAGTGTATGTTGATATGAGGGCACTGAGGCATGACAGGTCGGAACCACCTTTTTTCTTTTTCTCTAATACACACAATTTAACAGAGTTTCTAACAAAAAAGCTACTTCAGGACATCTCACAGTCCCTGAAAACCTTTGTAGCGTTCATAAATAATTTGTGCTAACTCCTACCATTGAGCAGGAATAGACATTTTTATTAGTTGGTTAATAAATTTTACCACTGATAAAACTGAAACATCTGACATCACCACTGCAATGAGTAACAAGATTCCCTGCTTTTATTGCCTTCAGGATTTCATGACACTTGTACTGGGCTGGTGCAGCCCAGCCAGTCTCTAAGAAATGAAGTCCCGTTGGGCCTCTTATCTTCACAGAGGTTCTTCTTCCCGGGCTGGCAGATGTTAGCCAGTGGGGAGACCACAGGGAGGGGTTTGCTGCAATTCTTCATGCTGCAAGGCAACGAGGAAATGGATTATTGGCTTCAGCCGCTGTGAGCAACCACATTCTGTAACTGGGGGTATTTTCTAGTTCCATCCTTAATGTTAGATGTCTTACAAGAAGTGAGAACTAAAATTTACCCTTAGTGGTATTAAGAAGACATAAAAATCTTATGGTCAGAGGGAAACTTCTGATCTTAGGTGTAATTTTAGAAAATACCCATGCACATATATTTCAGTTTACCAATACTCAGGTCAAAAGGCTAGCAGGTAGTCTCTTTACAAAATTTTAACAAAATAAAAAGTTTTCTATTAACTCTGGAAAAGGTGAACATTTGATTGACAGTGTTCACCAGTCCTGACTCCTTTAAAAAAATTATTATCCAAATAGGGTTGGTTTTTTTCCTTTTTTTTTTTTTTTCCTTTTTTTTCATTCTTTTGCTTTCATCCTTCTTAAAAGCTTAATAGGGAATTTGCTTCCCTCAGGTGAATATCAGTTTTGGCTTTATCAAAGTGACTGACTCAGCTTGCAGGGTGCACAGCTCAGGGCACTGCAGACCCAAATCACCCTCTGGGTAGTTAAGTTAGCTACACATATAGGTATTTTCTTATAGCACAGGGACTTGGGCGGGTGAAAGAAAGGAACTGCAAGATACTTGATTCTTACCATTTCTTTATGCCTTTTGCACACAATGTTACCAACAGTAATGGTTATGTTTGTTCCGTGCTTTGGGATGCTACTGTCTGCATAACTTAGCCATGGAAAACTTGCCCTCCTGGCCCAACAGCTGTGGAACTGTGTAGATACAGTCCATGCTCATACACAACCCAGAAAAAAAAAAGGCCTTTTTCATAAAATGCCATTATCGTTATATGAGCCTGCTATCTCTGCATTGCGCTTTTGAAAGGAGAATTACTTGAGAAGGTGCATGATTTATGTTGTAAAAAAGAAATGAGGAGTGGAGCATTTCCTTGGCTCAGAGCAGAGCAGACACTGTGACCAGGACAGATCTCGTCCAGCCTAAAGTGGTCTCCTGGGCTTCTGCTGCGGTCACTGGAAAGGTGCACACACTACCAGTGCATCGTAGCTATCTATCTCAGACAGGCACCAGCGTGGGATGAATTGACCTTTAAGGTACCTTTCTTTCTGTATTGATGAGGAAGGAAGCTTACATGACTAACTTGGGAAATCAAATGTTTATTTTTTAATAGACACAGTAAGCTGAGACTTATTTACCCATAGTGTTTTGTCCAGTCGCACAGCTCTGAAAGGGTTGAAGTTAAGTTGAGCACAGTGTAAAAAGATAAGTGTAGGCATCATTCAAGTGCAGGAGAAAGAGCTAATGAAACATTAAAAATAAAGTGGTAGATATAGAGAGGAAAGAAAAAGGAAAATGTAGATTAACTCCTTATTTGGAATTATTTTTTCTAGAGAAGAAATATTGCTTGCAAGGGAAGTATATAGAAACAAATATATATAGAAAGAGAACATAACATTCACAGTTAGTTAATAAAAATTATAAACAATGAAAATAGATTTGTATATATTTATATAGAGGAAGTAAGATTTACTGTTCATAAAAGCTGCAAAAACAATGGATATACTATTTCCCTGCCTTAGCATGTCATTGAGAAGTGGGCGTCATTATCAAGATCAGACTTTGCAGTGTATTAATTTATATTTGGTGACTAGTTGTACAGAACATGAAAGATGATCTTTAGAGTTGGCTTCTCAGTTTGTGGTAATGTAGATTTTAATTTGATGGATTAAAGCTGTGCCTCATTTACTCAATCCTGTGGAATTTAGAATTAGATTCATGGGTCATAAATTAGGGGAGAAAACTTTATTTGACGTAGTCTCTTTGCACTTGCTGTTTCTAACCATTTTAGTGGCACTGAGTGTCAGTATTGCTTAACAGTAACTGAAAGATTGCTGTACATAGCTGTGAGACCATATAGTAACAACCCACCGAGCCTTTGCAGGTCAGCCAGTCCATTAACAATATGAAAAAATTACACTGGTTCATCCTTTGAGATACTCAAATCCTATTTGCATCTATAAAAAATTAATAATCAGTTTGAATACAACTATTTCAAGCTCCTAGAATGGTTAGAGTTGGAATGGACCTTAAAGATCATCAAGCTCCAACCCCTCTGCCATGGGCAGGGATTTGCACGCTTCGCAGCTTATGAAAATGTTGTTGTTTGATAGGAGTTCAGGTCAAAATACCTGTGCTATGTACAATTGTGGTAGAGTTTGGTTGGTTGACCAAACTAGAGATTTTCTTCCAGCTCTCACTGGATTTGGATGGTTTGCTTCTTAGCTCAGGTTGGAGGTTCTCAAGCAGCTTTGTGTTTTTGCCTCGGTGTGGTTTTGAGCCACCAGCCCACTGGTTTAGCTGCTGGGACTCTTGCAGCTCTGGCCATAGCTGCCAGCTGAGGGAGATGGCTGGGACTGGGCTCACCTAGAGGTTCAGGAAACTTGTTCCAAGGGCTGCAACCTTTTGGTCGGTGGCTGGCATCAGTTTTGACACAGGAAAAAGGGCTTGATTGCCTAACTGTGAGCGTCTAGTGCAGTTTTAGATGCTAGAGCTACTCCAGCAGGATCTCCCATGGAGCTCGTGTCATATTTGCTAGCACTAATGAGATGCCCCAGGCACCCTGTGCTGTCTCAAATGGCATTAGGCACCTCTGTTTGGAAACTGAGGAACATCCTAATAGCAAGAGTATACAGCTCTGGTTGCTCTTGGTGACAATACATCAGTATTGTTGTACTTGGTGTCTCATTGATTTTCTAAGAATCGGAGTGTCCTCAGGATGGCCAAGAAAGAGAGAGCAAAGACAGGCAAGTCCCACCTGGGCTGTTCAATAAAAAACCAGGAGAAGACTCCTGAGTTAGCACGAAGAGGCTGATGTGCCCCTGCATTGCAGCGCAGTGCAGTTTAGAGAAGTTATCTCGGATCCAAAGGGTAAAGTAGGTGGATTAATGGTTCACCGGGCCTGAGCTGGCCTGGCGGCAGGCTGTGCTGGCACGGCACGGCTGGTCCCCGTTGCTGACTCACTGAGCAGCTCAGGTCGTGGAAATGTGCCCGTGTGCCTCTGCAGGGAGGGCAGATGCAGCAAAACTCCAGGTGCGAGCAGCCCATCGGGTGGTTGGCTGCATTTCTCTGCCTCTGGGAAAATGACTTTATACCCCTCCTAAATAAAAAGAAATAGAATAAATATATTCATATTCTTGTCCCGGTGGTTTTCACATCACTCCATTATAATTTTTAGACCAGTCATGTTCTCCCCAGAAAGATTTTCAGGTGGTTAAGTGCAAGATACCTAAATATGCTAAAAGCTGAGAAGTGCTTGGAAGATATAAGAGAGAGACTCTTTTCTCATCATACCAGAACACCATATACTTGAAATATGTTGGCCTTTATAACACGTACGTGCTTTTGTAGCAGTAAAGATGGAAATTTAAAGCCCAAGAATCCCTTCTATCCAGGATATTCTAAAACAATATGTACATGTGTTTATAAAATGAAAAATGTCCAACAAAAAGTACATCTCTGATATTAGCATAAAAATTTCATGGCCTCTTCAACCTTAACAGCAGGTTAGTTCTCGGTAGAAAAATTACCTATTGGCAAAACGAGCCGCTTCATCAAACTGAGACTAGACCTCATGTATTCCAAAACAAACCTTCCTTTCACATAAACAGGGCAAAAATATTTTTTAAGTGTTCTTCAGGAGGTCAGGCTGGATTTTCAAATGTTTCAATACATTTGCAGGTATTCTAAACCGCATTTTTTTAGAATAATTCAAAAATGTTTTCAAAATGTTACTGATTTAACCTGCTAATTTAAATTTTGAAATTACCTTAAGTTTGAAACTAAGCTGGTATGAATAAAAAATAAAATATCATGAAAAATGTTGGAATATTTTAACTGCTTTGAATTTTTTCCTTAAATTTTCAGGGGATTTTTTTTCCTACATTTCTGTGTCAGAGGTTTTAATTAGTGAGCTTAAGCATCCATCTGATGATGGCCGAGGAAGATCACTGATCTTCTCCTAAAGTTGAAACTTCCTGCAAATCCTGTACAGATAAACATCCCCTTGCATCCTAATAATCTCTTCTATAGCAAAACCTTATCCATAAAGAAAAAAAGGATTCTGAAAATCACTGTCCTGCCTTAAGTGGGGCAAGAAAAGATCTACTTTGATATTGGAGTTTATTTTAAAAGGACAAAAAAGTAAAAGGAAATAAGTTCATTGCAAGCTGTGTCTACCCCCAAAAGCAGGTAAAAATGTCACCAGTTGTCTTGTTCAGTAGCAGGTAGTGACAATTTATGAGCTGGAGTGGAGGCTTAGACTTCCAGTGGGAGAGAGCCACTAATCAAGTCACATACGTATTGATGAAGATTTTGATACCGTTTTGCATGCATTTGAAATAGACAGCTTCCCCTTATTATGATTAAAGAATGTATTTAAGTCGATTATTGAACTACATCCACATTTTGTACCAAACTGAGCAGGAATTAAGACTTTAAACCAGTGTTAGTAAACACTGTTCTCAATTTTATTTGATGCTATCTCTAGTTTCATATATGCAGGCATCCTTAGTCCTCATATCCTTCTGATCCTGTCTTTAAATTCCAGTATTCCCTTTTGTCAAATAATAGGTGCATTAAATGATTATTTAAATTATTCAGGTTCATTTAGTTAAGTCTGTATTTTTTTCACTAGGATCAGAAAAATGGAGAATTTAATTTATTAAATCCTTTTGTGGTTTACTAGATTTCCTTTTGAGCTACATGTAATGATGAGCTAGTTGGAAAGTTTCTTGGTCACAGACATGGTGAGGCAGCTGGCACCAAAGAAGAAGCCAAATCCAGATGTAGGATATTGCCAAATAGATTAGAAGCACGAAGATGTATTTGGGTTCCAGTTATTAATTATTTAGTCTGGATGTCGTTCAATGTGTGGCTTACGGTGTCCATAGTCTCTCACTGAAATACACTCCATCATTAGAACAGTTATTCAAATCTGATTACCTTCTGCATGTATTAAACAAACAGTTTGTGGAGCTTACAAATAGGTGTCTTCTCTTATGTGGTCACTGACATCTTAGAGTGATGCAAATTAGTGTATCTCTTAAAAAGAAGTGACCCTTGTATATCTTATGTCATTATCAGACTGGATTTCTTAGGAAGTTGTTTGTATGTTATGCTAAACCTTATTTTTTGTTTTGGACTTCAGGGGAATTCAAAGAGCTCTGAACTTCCATCAGACTTGCTCATTGTCTCCTAGACAAAGGTGATTTTTGAGAATGGAAAATGCAAATCTCATTCCCCAAGAAAAAAGGGAACACTTGTAGCATTTCAAAAATATGTGAAAACAGTTACCAAGGTTTTATTTTTATAGATTGCTTATACGCTGAGCCCAGTCTCAAATGCAGGCTCTGTCAAAAGGAATCAGTTAAGGCTTTGGCTTCATTTTAATATATTCCAGTATTTCAGACTTCATGCAGGAAAAGAAAAATAGCCTTTTATTCTGGCTGTCAATTGTTTATCCTTCTCCTCCATATTTTACTGAAACTTCCACATTGTGTATACATTGTTTTGGGTAATACCAAGCAGCAAAGCCACGGGGGCTTTTTTTCTAATTCTCAAACACTTCTACTCCGTCTGCTTTGAAAAATACTTTTATTATAGGGTTACCAGACAAAAGAACTACTTAGCTAAATTATTATCTACGCTATAGCCGCAGCAGTGCTCTGTAGTGCGGTCACGGCATGGAGGATAACCGTTTTATAGTCACATAGTAGGGAAAAGAGACTGGGGGGAGATACGTCAGAAGGAGACATGCTAATGGCAAGTGACACTAAAATAGTTACCTTGTGTGAAACTTTAATTGATTAATCACACTTGAAAGCCATTTGCCAATGGTAGCAAAAGGGGAATTTTGAAGAGCACTCCCTGATGCGCCGGGGAGCAGTGAGTGCTTTTTCCAGCTCTTGTAATGGGTTACAGCATACAGAGCCCAGCCGCAGGTTACAGGAAATCCCAGTCCCCAATTATTTACTCTGTGTGGGGTCCAAAGGGGTAGTTAAAATGTATTATTGTCCCCTTTGACGCTTAGCCACCTTTTCCTTTGCTGCGAGGCTCAGTAGGTTAAGTGTGTAGAGCATTTCGAGGCTTGAAGTGCTATATACCTGGTGAACTGTTCAAAACATAGACCTCACAAGTTATTGGCCTCAGCCACCAGTGCTTTATCATCGAATCATTGAATGGTTTGGGTTGGAAGGGATCTTAAAGATCATCAAGTTCTAACTCCTCTGCCATGGGCAGGGACACCTCCCACTAGACCTGGTTGCTCATTTATATGCAGTAAGGTTATTTAAGAATTGAATTGTCAAGCAGTACCTCTGTAGTGTAATGCCATTCAGATCATCCTGAGCTGTGAGGTCCTTCTCATATAGGTGGCTCCAATTCCAAGTTTCTCACATCACCCATTCTATTTTCATTTAGATTGTCTCTTGCTTTAGCTGTTTGGGTTTTTTTTCTGTTACCACAGAAACAGTTTTTTCATGGAAAAATGAAAAGGCTTTCACCTCTGTGAAGTTGGTAGAAGAGGTAACTCAGGTGGGAGGAGGAAGAGTTAAGATCTTCAAAATAAAACTCAAAAGTCCTTCAAAGTTTTAAGTATGATAAGTGATGATGCAGTTTGATTTTGAGGAGTCTTCGGAGAAACGTCTAGCATTTAGGCGTTTTGCCCATTATCTTGCAGAATCTCATTAGTGAGTTTAAGCTGTCTGTCATGTCTGTCTTGGTTTTGCTCGGGAGAAGATTCAGCCTTGGCCTTTTAGCAGCATTGTGTTGTGTTGCTGCCTTGCAAACACTGCTGTCTCCAAAATTTCCTTGGCACTGTTTCTGATCTATGGGAGACAAATCTCCTAGAAAGAAAAGTTAATTTGGGCTGATAAACATCATATCAACACTTCCAGTTCTGACTTAGAGAAGTCCAATCTGTCTGGAGTGGAGGAAGGGTTCTCTCTTGCTCTTCCTGACCGCGTTGGGGAATGAACCAAGAGACTTGTTCAACCTCTGTGTGCTGGATAGTCAGTGATTAAGAATTAAGCTTAGGAAACTGAAGAAGAGCAATTGTCATCTAAGGGATTGCACTGTTTACGTATGAGAATCCAGAGTTATAACAAAATTTGTAAATGTACCTATTTTAAGAGCTTTGAAAGATGCTTCATGTTTCCAGGAATAAAGTAACTTCTGTTGCAGGGCAGGAGAAAGGGACAAACATCCAATAACTTCCAGATGAAAGGTCCTGATCTCTCTGAGCTGTGAGACTAAACTAGGGGGATGGGAGCTCTACAAAGCAATTTCTGTGCTTTCTAAGGCAAGATTACTAGCTCTTGAAGTATTTCCTCCCTTGAAACAAGTCTATTTCTTCCTTGATAAAGTCATCTTCAAGGGATCAGAATATTATGATTTTAGTGGAACAGAACAATAAGAGTTGGCTCTAAATGTGGTTTTTGAAAGAGGATGTGGTTTAGCATACTGTAACTACAAATCAAGAAATTCCAGTTATATTTCCCTGGAGGGCCTAGGGGAAAGAGAACACTGTCGTCTGTACTAAGTAAGATGGAGACAAAGGGAAGACAAAAAGCTGTAGCTTTCCAGGAAAGTAGGTGTACTGCGTGTATGTTTGTGTAATTGTCTGCAAGTGCCATTTGCACGTGATTCTTCAAACATGAGTAAAAACACTAGATGGAAAATGGTTCCATTTTTGTTTGTTTTTACAAGCCAGTTTTGACTTTCCCAATAGTATTGCAGCTTATTAAAATACAGCAACATTTCTATTCCTGAAAATGTCTGATGCTGTTAAAAAAAAAGGGGATTTCCCATTTCAGAGTATACTGAGCTGCTTTGCTGTACAAGGTCCTTCACTTTCAATCATGCTCCTTAGAGAAGCTGGGATTTGATAAAGCAAGCTGACCCCTTACATTTCGGAGGAAGATTTATTAAAAATTCTTCTTCCTTTTTTCCTCCCTATAAGCCATACTTCTTTCTTTCTCTTGCCCAGAGTCTAACCATACAGTTACAGGAATGTCCTAAAAAAATGGAATTTTCATTTTTCCATTTTCTTTACAGATAAAATGTATTATGTATTTGATTTTTTATAGTGTATTCTGAATCATAATTTGCTTTGTTTCCCTCATTTTAGTATATACTACTAGTGGAGCACTACTAAACAGTGATTTTAAAAATGTAAGATTTGGAGCGAGCCTTTGTAGCTTCTACAGACCTGCCCACAGACCAGTGTGCTATAAGAGATGGACCTTCCTGAGTGCTTTACATCCCTCTTTCCCCTCTTCTCTTGCCAGCCTTTGTGGGAGGACAGGGCCTCTGCTGTCCCACACGCTGACAGTTTTTTGTGACAAATAATTTAGCGGAGGGTGCTGTGCTGGTGGTTACCCCTGGGAAATGGGATCCACTCCAACTTTGCTAGCCTTGGGCACTCATTTGGCTCCTGTGTCAGTAGAGTCTCTGGCTGTAGGAATATTGAGTAGTTAGGGTTGGGAGGGAGAGCTCTGAAAAACAGTAAAAGCATCCTATATTTATATAAGAATCTGTCACCAGGTTAGAGATGTAACATCCTCTTAAATGGCTCTCTTCAATAGCTCTTAATATGTTCCTTCAAGCCTCACATATCCTTCTTAATATTGCATGTACTAGAAGTGTCTGCAGAAGATGAGCTTACTTACGTGAAGAGTCTTGTGGAGCTCAGCCAGGGTTGCCAATAAGTCTCCCGTGAAAGGACAGTCCCTTTTCAGTGCCTTCAGGTGTACGAGGCACTGCTGCTCTTGGCACCACTGACCTTTTCTTCTGAGTGGTAATCTGCAGTTTTAATTCAAATGAAAAAATAGCTCTGCGTGTTGAAGTTTTCCATGCACAGGAAATGTCCCTGGTGGTTGTTAAGGAGAGGGAACTTCATATTTTTCCCTAAAAATGCAGGGTGAGTCAGCTGGTGGTGTGAATTTTGAAGGTTGTAGCAAGATAAGGGGGTAGGGGAAAGAGAATGCCTTGATTTCAGAAATTCCTCCTCTTACTATATTGTGTAAATGTAGAATATGAATATTGCATTGGGTAAGCTAAAATTATTTTCATCATTTGTTAACAACAAATAAGCTTAGATGAGGAGTTTTCCCTATGTGTGGAGTCTCTTTTCTCAGTTGGTTACAAAAGTGTTACGAAATAGAAAAAGCATATTACATTGAACAGCATCATTATATCACAATTGTGATTATGAAGAGTGTTGTAAAAACAATTAGTGATACACACCATGTCCTGGGAGGTTTGTAATCTAAATAAAAAGATAACAGCTGAGAGCAGCATTATGCCTGTTTCTGCAAATACAAACCTGAAGCACAGAGAAGGGCGATGCTGTGCCTGATGGGCACACAGGTGTGAGGTAGGGCCAGGAGGGAGAGCAGATTCTCCAGAGTCCTGGTCCACTGCCTTCACTTGAAATAGTTGTGTATAGTACTGTACACAAGGTACAGAGTTAATTTAAACAAATTTAATGGAGTTCATGCATAAGGAAAGCTGAGCATTTTAAAGTACTCCAAGGTTGAAAACAGACATAAACATGGCTTTAGTTTTTTTATATAAATTCCCATAGTCTTATATGATAAAATTGCAGTTACTTTTTTTTGATCTCTGAAGATTTGAATAGGAGGCAGGAACCAGAGTTCCTGCCTCATATTGATTTCTCTGCAATTTTCTGAACTTTTTTTAATCCTTGTGTAACCTTTTCTGCTTCTTTGTTCAGTCATCTGAAGGATTGGAGGCTGTTTGCTTTTGACCTCAGGGAGTTTGGGATGTGAAGTGTAATTTATGGTGAAGAAAAGTCTTCACGTTAAAGAAAGTGATTTAGTGCTAATTCTTAAACTGAACTTGTTGGTTATGGAATTAACAGGATTAAAATATGCCCTAGACATATAGAAGATTTAATTGTTGTTCATTTTGTTGGCTAAAGTTTGCCTCAATCCAAAGCTCCCTTTTTCAGTCTCAGTTGTACTTATCCATTATCTGAATTTGTCATGTGATGCTCTGAGGGAACCAGGGTGATGCAGGGAAACTCTTCTTCATTATCTAGATTTTTCCTTCAGGCTAAGTGTTCAGCTGTGCCATTTTGCTACTTTTCTGATCTGGCTGTTTGAACTGGGTATGTCATTTTGGAAAGCAGAGTTTATGTGCTTTGATCCATATTTCCTTTTTTGGTAGAACGAGCTCACTGACTCAACGGCACCATCTCAACGGTAGACAGCGATATAGATCTGAAAGGTGTTGATGGTGGCAATAGTTCCTAGCCATTTGAGTCAAAACTGGGGAGTCGCTGTGCTGTGGATATAGATACACAAAAGCATATGTGCTCTCTGGCATCGAGTGCATTACAATTAGATTTTGTTAAAATTTCTAATGAATTAGGTGGTTTTCTTTTTTTCACCAGAAAAGATGGTTTTGTTGAAATCAGAAGAGGCAGGTTTTGCAGATCTTTTTCAGCTTAAGGAAGAAGACAGAATTCTCAAAGTGGTCAAAACAACCTACTTTTTATTTTTTTTGCTCATGATAGTGGCTACAGTATTTTCAGTCTGGAGAGTAAATTAACTTACATTTCAAAACAAAAAAACCTGAAACACTAAACATAAATAACCTCTTTTTCTGACCTGCAACATTTTTTTTTCCAGATTCTGTTTGCAGCTACCTTCTATATCTCACTTTTTTTCCCCCAGTTTAATACACAAAAATTTTCAAACCATCAATTTTTTGTAGGGTATGAAAATATCCACTTTTTTGCCACAAGCTCAACTTCTAATGTAAAACGACAATCAGCAAAAACTTAAGAAATAGGGCTGGAATGAAATGAAAGAGATATTAGCTGTTTCTTTCTGCCACAGAAAGTCTACGGACAAGGAGTGGACTTAGGAGACATATATTTGTATTTTCTACATATACAGTGTATTTTCAATATATGGAGGGTTATACTTGCATCACATCCTATCTATTTCTTCTCTACTTTTTTTTTTTTCTGAAGTTTTTTGAGAGTGGCAGCATCCTAAACGGATACTGAAATAAATTTGTGTGCAAAATAGCACACTGAAGATACACAAACCAAAAAGCTGGACTTCCAAGCTGGCAGGACTGCAAAATGGCATGGTGTGAGAACAGACCGCTCAAGATAGGAGGAAGAATAATAATTAAGGGTGGGAAGGGTGAATGGGAAAATAAGAGCTTGAGATGATGGACGATGCAGTGCTTCAGTGCCCCAGCCTGGCTGACAGCAGCAGATGCTGGCACACTGGTGAGGAAGAGGGCAGTTACCATGGCTCTGCTTGTGGGAATGGCTATAAAGGGAAGAAGAAAGTTCAAGATGTGGGTTTTGGCCAAGTGTTAGGGTAAAAGGCAAATTCTCTAGCTGAGTTATATTTAACAAGAAAAGGGACAGTGGGAAAATCTCTCTTGAATTGGAGGTGGAGAGCTAGTTAGAAATAACAAGAGGAAGCTAAGAACAGTTCGTGCCAAGCATCGCAGTAAAAAGATTCCTGACTATGAAATACATTCAGCTGAGAAATAAACTCTGAAGGGAAGTAGAAGCAGCACTATCATTTGAAATACTATAACCGGAGTAGACAAAGCACTCGAAAGCGCACTGCAGGGAACAGTCTTTTTTTGGCAGAGAGCAAGTCTTGGATGACCTAATAGCTTCTTTCCATCTCTATTAGAATCACGGAATCCAAAGCCTTTCTCAGAGCAACAGCACAGCCGGCTTTGAAGGTTTGCCCAGTTTTGGCATCGTAACGTTGGTTAGTACCACTCTGCACGCTCCAGCCCCTGCAGATTCCCAAAGCAATAGTTAATAGCTCTGCTGACAAACTCTCTCATTAGTGCGAAATACTAGCAAGCTGTGGAATGTATTTTGGAGAGTTTTCATCACCAAAAGGACCAAAAGAATATAAACAAAATTTGCAGTTTCATATAAGATAGTTGGGCAGAAAGACATTGTTACTGTATTTCAGTATCCCCTTTGCTGCGCAGTGATTCCAGTGCCAGTTAGTGCTGGCTTGCCAGTTTTCATTCTGAAATCAGATTTCACTCCTACTTTTCTATATTTTCTATATTTTCTATAATAAGTGTTTGATTTAAAGGAGGTGAAATCTGTCCAGTGTATTAAATTTTAACAAGAAGAGAAGTTTAGCACATAGTGGTGTTGTGGCTGCATTGCCTATTAAATCCAAGTAGCCAAACTTTGAAACGTAGGCAGCTTTTTTAAGTCCACAGCTCTAGTTAAAGATTTTTTTTTAAGAAAAAAAACTAATTCTTGGGAATGAGTGAAGAAAATTCCCAAAATTATACTGCCTTATACTACACCATGTAAATTCTGCAGATTCCTTGCATATCACTGTTGCTTATAGCTTTGTAACAGTGCAATAATTCTTAAACGTCTTCTGCCTCTTCCCTCCAGTGAGATATTTTGGTGGGAGAGAAATTCTGTGTCCGCCCTACATTGGGTCACTCGTTTGTGTTTTCCCTCTCAGCTTGGCTGCAAACTACCAGAAGGTGCAAAAGTAGCTTTTACGCCCAAGGGCAGCATTTTTCTCCCATCCACTTGATTTTCAGGCTCTTTGCCCAGGCTGGCTCTACTGCCGTGTTCTCCTCTGCCCTTCCCAGCACGGCTCGGAGGCAGCAGAAGGCAGCGGGAAGGCTCTGTACTCACTTGGTAAGAGGTGGTTCTCACTCCCAGCAAAGAATGGTGGGAGCACTCCAGAGAAACATGATTTTCCCTTTCTAGACCTCTGGGAGCACCTTGTGATTGTTGTGAATTTGGAGAAGGTTTGCTAACAGTGTCCTAAGAAGGCTGTAAGGAGTAAGTGGGTTTCTTTGCCGGCATCACCTGGGTAATTCCAAGGCATTGTTTTTCAAGGGTCTGTCTGTGCTCTACCTCTTGACCTCGCCTGCCAGTCCAGCCTCGATAGTGCTGCTGCTCACTCGAGAAGGAAGGCGAAAAGAAGTTTTCAATCGTGCCTGCTGTCTGTGTTTGTCAGTGGAAAAAGGGAAATCTCTTGGGGACAAGTGGGAACAATTGAATTATTTTATGCTGAGGCACAGTAAAACTCATTTTAAAAATTATTGCCTAATGTCCATAATTTATTCTCAGTACTGGTCCCAGTAGAGTTACTAAGACTATTACGCACTTAAAATTAAGTAGGCACATAGGAGTCAGTAACATCAGAATTTAATGTTTTACTTCTATTTTTTTTAAAATCTTTTTGTGGCAAAATATCTTTTCTTGTTTCAGAGTTGTTAGTGGTTTAACAGCATGTTCCCAAATGGATTGCGAGCTTAGCAGAAAGTTTTTGAAAGGGAGTCCAAGTTCTTCAGCATTAACAAGGCCCTCGCAGAAAACCTCCAGGAAATGCCGTTTCTATGTTTAGTGCGCTGCCGGGATAGCTCTGTAGGGATGTGAGGCAGAAAGCACAGAGTGGGAGAGGTTTAACAGAATCGGAAACTGAGAAATTACGCCTCCTGGATTGTCATGTGCTAAAAAATCAGACGAGGTTAAAGGAAATAGGTGGAGAAGGGAACTGGAAGAATATGCTCGTGATAATGAGAACAAGGTGGGAAGCACAGATGCTGAAAGCAAAGTGAAAAGAGATGGTCAGATTTATGAATGTTGATTCATTTCCAGTAGTCACTTCATTGACTATTGAATGTATAGCTTTATAGTATGTGATTTCTGCTAGGTCTGGAGTTCAGCAACACTTCATTGAGGCATGTCTTAATAACAGGAAAGGAGCAAAGGCCAACAGAATCTCTGGGCAGCTGGACAGCTCTGACATACTCTTTTCCTGCCCCGGAGGTTTATTGCTACTGTTATCCAAATTAAATTCTTTTTAAACCAATCTTAAATTCAAATAAAAGTATTTCCTGACCTTTGTTACACCATCTTTCTTACCACTGCTTATGGCTGAGGTCTTTTCAATTGTCTTAAAAAAAGACTAAATCTATTTGACAAATGTTGGTAAATAATAAATTAGCTAACTCTGTTAAATGAGATACCGAGTGGTTGAGACGACGGCTAGTTCTTCTAAGAACAGCTGCCTGTCTGCAAATGCATATCTAAAGGTTGGAGATGTCAGTTGTTTGGAAAAACTCATTTAAAGGCATTTTATATTTCTCCACTAATCCGGATTTTACAGAACAAAGATACATATACAAAGGTAGAAATACAGGGATTGTTAACAACTGGCTTTTGCAATATTTGATTTTTTTTTCATTGTGCACAGAGTTATTTTTAAAGCCTTAGCTACATACACCTAAATACCTAAGATTTAGCTTGCCATTTGAACAGCAATACAAGTGTGGCTTATGTAGACATACCCTTTATAAAATAGCAATAATCGAGCCTTGCATGTGCACCTTAGAGGGAAACTCCTGTGGCCTGGGTTTCTGCTGCCCTGTATCTGTGTCCTTGGTTGAACAGATGGATGTTGAAGCTTCACTGCTTTTACTGTGAAGCCAGTGGTGGCCCCACTGTCCTTCAGATGGTGGGAAGCTCAACAGAAAATGATGCAGTAACTGTGAGCATATGTGTACACCTGTAACACAACACAGGTTTAAGAGAGCAATGCGGTGTAAAACAAGGACAAAACAAAAGTAAAGATAACATTCAGAAGTGGTCATTAGAGCAACAGGCTCTGTCTTGGGGTTTCATGACAGTCGAACAAATATTGGAATGTGGTTCCTGTTATGCACCTTGCAGGAGAGCAGGTCAGGCTGCAGCTTCCCAGCCATGCCCGCTGCAGGTGGTGCCCTTTTGTAGGGCACTTTATATCCTTTTCCTCACAAAATGACTTGGAAAATCAGTCTGAAACTGCTGGGTGTTTGGGTTGTTGCTGTTAGCTCGAGGAGCTGCTTGCACTGGTGTGCAATGCTTTAGGGCTTAGCCCTGCCCCGTCCATCAAGGTTGAGAGACTTCCCAGAACTGCAGATAAAACACTATTCACTATTCCTGCCTTGACCTCAACAGTCCCAGCTTTTATAGAAGACTTTTGGAGCAAAGAAATAGTAAGAAAAAAAAGAAAAAAAGGAAGATCTTTTTCCATGTCCTTTATGTTGAGGGGCTGAACTTGCCAAAGCTTTGTTCTTCTCCAAAGGGACCTCTAGCTGAGGTCTCTCTGTGTCTCATCCCTCCTTTCCCAAATGGAGTACTGCAGTACTCTGGCTATTAAAAGATCTCAAAACAGGCCAAAAAAGATCTATCATGCTGCTCGTAACAGACTACAGTTTTATGATCAGTTTAACCGGATCCAGTTCTCCACTCGGCTACTCCTAGCTGTGTTTTCCTCTCTTCTGATGTTTCACCTTTACCTTTTACAGGGTCGGGGTTTGGGCATCTTGTGTTATTTTTTATTTCTTTCTAATCACAGAGCTGAGGGGAGGAAGGGGGTAAGAACAGCTCTTTTGACTGAAGTCCAGATTTAGATTGGTTAAGTGGATTATGAAAAATGTGGGAAGAGTGGGAAGTTTAAAGTTTTCATGGGCTGTTAGAGTTTTTAAGTAATCTCACTTGCGATACAGGAATGCCTAGATGTTACCAGTTCTCTTCACCATCTACTGGCTGAAATCATCAGCTGTTTTAGGACTTTGAAGTCTCTTTCATTCTAACTTGCTGAGTACTTTTCTAAGGTTAAATGAGGAATTTCCTTCCAGACCATCATACCACTGAAGAAGAGCTGCCATTTCTGTTCCTACAGTGGGAAAATAAGTTATCTAAGAAAGAAAGAGAGAGGACCAGAAAACTAAACTGAGAGAAAGGGTCTGACCTCAGCAGTAATAACATTTTTCATTAAGTGTTTTCTTTTGTTGTTATTAAATGTATCAACCACTGTCTATCGAAAATAATTAAAAGATTGCAAATGCAGATTTCAAGCTGAGTCTGGGTTATGAACTATTTTGATATGACTTTGATTTTAACTGTTAGCTACTCATGGAATGTGGTTGCACACTCAGCTCACATGCCTTTGTGTCTGTGCCCTGACATTTATGATGTTCTTGTGGGAAATCAATATTTTAGATCCCTCTTGTTGTGAATAAATTTGTGCATGGTACTCCATTTACAAAAGTCTATCAAAAACAAATAAAAGGTACCAACTGCATTTGAAGAATTTAATGTTTAAGAAAACGTTCACGCACATCTTTTTTTCATTATTTTCTGAGCCGTAAGTCTTGACTAAGATTAAATATTGGGCCTGATTATCTTCTACAGGATATAAACTTCATCTGTTCCAAAAATAACATTAATCTCTGTGACCATTAACCATTCCTTTTAGAAATAAATACTAATGAAAAGCAAATAAACACAACTGTGTATTACGTGTATTATTTTTACATGTATTTTACAGAGTTCGTTTAGTTGAAAGAGGATCTCCACATAGTTTGCCCCTGATGGAGTCAGGAAAAGTAAGTACTGAAAGAAGATTTAAATGTACTTTTTATGGTAAATATTTTCAGTAAGTTTCCTTTTCTGTTCATTTTTGCGTGAATATAATGTTGAGGAAGGCTGTGTCAGATGTGCAGGCTGAAGACCTTTCTTACTGTTGGTTACAGCACAAAGATGGTAACTGAGGCATTACTGTAAGAAGCTGTACCTCCCTCTTTTATGCAAATAGCATTTCCTTCTTTTATGCAAGAAGCTTCTGAATCTTTCTAACCATACCTTTGCAAACACTCATGGCCAGAGGATGCTCCCTTTTCTATTTTAGGGTATAACATCTGCCCACCTCTGTAGTGGTTGAATGTCCATTACATGAAGTTGTTGGTAGGGCCTCTGGGGAGATTACATGGTGCCTCTGGCTTTCTTTTTGTTTCAGAACAGACTTTCATATGACTGGTGTTTTGGTTTCTTTTTTCTATTGTAGTATATACTTTCAGAGAGACTTGGGCCATTTGGTAGGATTTTTGTATTGTAGGTGGACATTTGATTACTGAGGAGTTGCAACTGCTTTCACAAAAAGAAGAGGTTTTGTAGCATTTCCCAGATATTTCAGAATTTATTACATTTATGGACTATTTCAAATTCTTGTGTTATAACTCTACTTCAACTTTTTTAAGGATTTCTTCTAGTTTCTAATGAAGGGGTTTGGGGTCGAAGAGTCAGCATATGATTGCATAAGGCAATATCTGCTTTCTTACTGCCTCATGTTTTCTTTCAATAGATCCTCCCAGGAGTACGTATCATTATTGCTAATCCAGAAACAAAGGGACCCTTAGGAGATTCTCACCTTGGTGAGGTGAGTCACGAAAACTTAACCTTTGTATGCTCAGAACTGAAGTGCCGAGGTAATGCTATCATCACGTATGCCAATGGTTTCCTAGAATGCCTCTTATCAAATGCCCAGATAAGAAAATTGTGAATTCTGCACATCTTTGTAGTATATGAGTATGTAGCATGATGTTTGTATCATCATTTAAATTGTTAGTAACATATTTGATAAATACTAAAAATAGCTTCTTTTTTAAAAAATTGAAAAAGATCTGCTTTTTCTAATTGTATTTTCTACTTGGTGCTTCACTAATTCTGATGGAAAAATACATGAAAAAACAAGTTTATTGATTAGTCTAATTTCAGCTAGATGGTTTTTCTAGTGCTATTCTTTTTATAATCATTGTGCTTCAACGCACTGAAGTACTCTCATTAGCTGAGTTGAGCAAGGCTATATGTTTTTCCAATTTATTTTATGGTTCTAGAGAGAAAAACAAACGCTATTTTCAATGAGCAATTAAAGATCTAATTAACAAAATTAAGAATTTGCTTAGTCATAATTAAAACAACAATCTAATTTGTGAGATTCATCTGTAAGATTTCAATACTATGAAATCCTTCTCTATAGGTGAAGGTCCTTGACTTCACCCTTTGAAATAATCTGTCTGTCTGGTTGTCATGGAGGATGTTCTGCTGGAGTAAATACACTGAGCTGGGAGGGGAGGACGATAGAAAGAGCACTGTGGTCTGTAGGCTCTTCTGAAAATTGCTGTAAGGAAGCAGACCTGAGAGCGAGCTGAGCCATGTGGGTCTTTGGCTAACCTGGGGTCAGAGTGCTGCAGGGCAGGTGTCCCCATGGCCATCAGTCCAGCATCCCTGTCCCCCAGGCACAGCTCAGATCCATGCTCCAACTTCAGCGAGGTTAGATTGGGGTCTCTGCGCCTAAAACTGGGTCAGTTACGGTTCAGAAACAGTGTTAAAAGGCATTATGGTATTATCTAGCGATGACTAAAAATATTTGCATCAAGAATTTTCAATAATGCTTCGTTCTGGAAAGCTACTTTAATTAATACCAGTATAATTGCTTTTAACTTAGATATGGGTTCACAGCACTCACAACGCCAGTGGGTATTTTACCATCTATGGAGATGAATCTTTGCAATCAGATCATTTCAATTCAAGACTCAGCTTTGGAGACACACAGACTATTTGGGCTCGAACTGGCTATCTGGGGTTCCTGAGAAGAACAGAACTCACAGATGCAAATGGAGGTAAGAGGTTTTTTGTCATCTAGGTCTGTGCGCAGAATTTGGGTTGTCTGGAGGCTGAAACCACGTCTCTTGGCCTGCAGTACCTGACGTGTTCAATCCGTGAAACCTGTCGAACTGCAAAAAAGCCTTAATTAAAATAATCAGAAAATAAAATGGAAGGCAAGATTTCCCTGTTGAAACAGTTGCTTTTCCTTTTCCTTTGCTGTACCTCAGACGCAATAAATCCTCTCCACTGGTGACTTTTTGCCACCATTAATGTGCCAAGTACTTCAGCTTGAAAAATATGAAATGCAGCTTAAAATGCCATCATTTCCTCTGGCAGTCGTATCTGTGGGAATGCATTCGTGCAGGTAGAAAAAGCCTAGTTGTGAGTCTGAGCCCTGTCCCTCCAGTGAAACCATCCTCTTTGATAATTCCTCTGTTGCAAACTTGTTTACAGAAGCTGTCCATTTCTCAAACTTCCCCGGCTTTAGGCCTGCGGGGATGGTTACTGAAATGTAATACAAGCAGTAGCCTGCTGGAGAAGCTACGGGGCGTTTGGGTTTCTGTCGGGAAGGTACAGGATTGTTGTTACTTGTTTTTATGACATCCCTTACTCCGTGAACACGTGTAAGCAAACCAGTCCTGCCAGGCACACCGAGTCTCTGCTTGGGAAAGCGCTGCTTTGCTGTGATTTTTGCAGAGTGCAGTGCCATGAGCCATGGCTGGCGGAGGTGGCAGTGGGGTCTGTTGGCACAGTATGGATTCTAGCAATGCCCCAGGCACCTCCGGGAGTGGTCCCAGGGCCCCGGTGTCAGCTATTGTGGTAGCCTCTATTCATCCAAAGAGTAAATTCATCAAACCTGAGAGCGTTCTAATAATCACTGTGGATTAGGACTGCTGCCCGTGTCCTTATGGTAGCATCTTCCTGAAGAGATTTGCTTCCTGTTGTGCAGGTTTTATCCATTTCATAAGGCCCAGCCTTGAGAAAATTCAGGATTCTCTGAGGATATTGCAACTTAAGCATCCAAATGTCTTAAATCTTCTCCTGGCAAAGAGTTGCTAAGTCTCCCTTCTCCTCCCACAATTAGCTCCCAATGCAGAAAGTACTCTGCCCTTTATTACTGGTAGAGATTAATTGCCATTACATTACCACCACACAAATACCTGAATTAATGTAAAAAGAGCTAGTTATCTGCTTATAAGTCTATCAGTGAATATTATTTCTTTATGGGTAACATGCAGTCATTTATTATCAGCCTAATATCTTTTTAAAAGTGTCATTTCAGCCTCATTTGTTTCTGTAGTCAGTAAAAATTTGTTCTATAAGAGCATTACGCTCCAGAGCTTGCCATTTGTCTGAATGAGCAATTTGCTATCTGACACACAGCACGTATTTCTAGTTTATTGATAAACACCTTTGTAATACACCTTAAGCATCGGTACCAAACATCTCAAAGCTACTAGAAGAACATCATCCATTCTGTGAGGGTCAAATCCATCCTTTCTCTTTAAAAGAAAGAGACAAGGAGCCTATTGTCTTAAAAAAGAATGAGTCTGTTCTGCATCCACCTGGGAGAAAAACAGGAATTTATCTCACTGCCTTCAAATTAAGACTTCCACCTTTCTCTTCTTGAAATGGGAATAGTGTTTCTGCTTTCCATTCTTCTGCTTTCTGCTCTGCATTGCACTTCACTAATGGAAAATTCTCATTAGTTCGGATATCACTTTGGGGTTTCAGAAATTCGAGAATAACTTAGAAATGTTATACTTCTTTTACTTATACATTAATGTGAACATTTTTTAAATTTAATGTACTGGAGAATAGAATCATTAATACTTTTTTCCTTACAACCAGAACGCCATGATGCACTTTACGTTGTGGGTGCATTAGATGAAGCCATGGAGTTACGAGGGATGAGATACCATCCGATCGATATTGAAACCTCTGTAATTAGAGCACACAAGAGCATCACAGAATGGTAAGGATTATATAACACCAGGACCCTTATATAAAGCCGAAATATCTATAATGTCTGGGGTTTTTTTCTTGGTTATTGCAATTGATCCAGGAAATGGCCTGTCAGGATGGTCACAAGATTTATAACCCAGCTGTAAAATATGTCCTTAGGATGAAACTTCTCACAAACGGATTTAATCAGGAAGGACTGGTTTCTGCTAAGATCATTCAATATGTTTCTTTTTTTGTGTGTGGTTTTAAGTACAAGTGAAGGATTAAACTTTTAACTTGAAAGAACCAAGTAGCTCTCAGGTAGGTCAGTTACTGTTTCTTGGAGTTTTGAGGGGTTCTTTTTCTAACCAGGAAAAGCAAAGTGGTATGAGTTCAAGCTTTAGGAGTGCTGTTCTTAAAAGGAATAAGCAAGCAAACATTTCAAATAAATGAACACACTAATAATCTTTATTACTGAAGACACTGTTACTTTTCAATTGGTTAATAATAAATCAAGCAGTGATCAAATGAAGGTCACAATGGAAATTGAAGCAGTAAATCAATGAGTTAATAATGATGTTGTCTTAATCAATGTATCATATCATCAAATGCACACAGCAGGTAATCATTTTTCGAGGCCGACATGAGAACAAATTGCTTTTCATTATTCTTGCATCAGAAGACTTGAGTCAGGTAGTTGTTTTGTTTTGATATAACCTCGGCTCAGCTCTTCTGCTTTCAACCAAAATGAACCTGTCGCAACAGCTGGAGCAATTTAGTGAGTAGAAGACGTGACTCTCCATTTTTCTTTTCAATCGTGGCTGCAAAAGTGTGGCCTGGGGCAGTAAACTTAATGAAGCACAGTGACCAGGCTGGTTTCTTTAGTCTAAACACCTTGCTTTTTTCTTAAATATCTGTTAAAATTAAGGCAGTTAATTGCTTGGTTGACTGTAACTGAGGTTCTGCCTTATTGCCTCCTCCCTAGAACATCATCACGGCTGGTATGGTCTTGTGCCAGGTAGCCATTACACAGGGTGGCAGATTCTGTGTCCTCCTATAGACCAGTGTGAACACTTTAAGGATGCTGTGAAATTGTCCTTGAAAATGTGTCAGATCAGTATCAGTGGATGGAAAGTTTTCAGATCAAGCGATTTAGGGACAGCTCTATTACAAGATGACCACAGATTCATAAATTGATGTGTTCAGCAGTACCTGTTTCACAGAGATATGTGTGTCCTCAAAGTGTGAGCTCATGGCCAGTGAATGAAGTTGCCGTATCACACCGCAGAAATGGTCATCATGGATTCTAGTGGCCCAGAATGCTTAAATTATGTTCCTTTTTTCAAGAGCTTATGAGTTTTGATTATGATGGAAATCCTTAGTGGGATAGTGACAACTAAAAAGGGTTGGAGTAAGCTGGGAGGACCAAAGAAAACGGCTGTACTTCTGTAAGAAGGCAGAAGTATATGGAAGTAATCTTCAGTGCCTTAACTTTTTCCGTTACTTGGGTGATAATGTACAAGGCACATGAGTGAGATTTCAGAAAACACACTGTACTTTTACTACCCTTTTCACAAAGGCCAAAATTGGAAGTCCTCAGGGTTTTTTTTTTCCTCAGAGACAAGACATTGCTGATGAGTTAGGTGTTTCTCTAATGTGATCCCCTCAGAAAATTTTCTTGAGAAAATGCAGCCTTCCTGAGTCCCCAGTTTTTTGGCTTGGTTTGGGGTTTTTTGTTTTGGTTTGGTTTGGTTTTAATTCAGGAGGGCTAGAAAGTTCATGTATTCATAAGTGATACATGCTTTTTTCTTTTACTTAAAGTGACCACCATTGAGTTAGAATCATGACATATGAAACGAGTTTTAAGTTAAATTGAAATTCTCTTAGGGAGTGTCAGTGGCTGTAGGACTTAACAGAAGCTTCATGAAGGTTTTGGGAATCAGTCTTCAGACAAACTAACTTAGCCTAAGCCATGTTTTAGGGACCCGCTCCTGAATTTTGCCATTAATTCTTTCCCAAGCTAACGGTAGGTTTAAGGCATGGTTTCAAGTGTTAACTTGCTAATTTTAATAAAACCACCCCAGGCTTTTTTGTTAAACTGTATACAATACTAATTTAGATGTTTGTACAGCAATCCATAAAAATTCCGGGACCTCTCTGGAGATGGTCACCTGTGCAAACTGATACTTCTCTTCGTTAATATTCAGCATCAATCAAAACTCACTAGAATGTCTGTGAAAACATAATTACAAATTAAAATTCATTTCATAGCAGTACTAAGTCAAAAAGAACATGCACAGCCTTGCTATGGCTGCCCATTAGTTTTGCAGATCGATAACACATAAGAATTCAATCAAATAGTACTTTGGCAGGAACTGAGAATGAATTTTTTTTTAATGGTAAGTACTTTTCTCCTAAAATCCATTCTGTTAAGCATCAATATAGAGCACTTTTTGCTAGCTAACTTTTGGGCAAAGTAAGATATGTTTCCAAAATACAGGGATTTTCAGAATTGTCTTAGTAGACTAAAACAGTGCAATTCTCTCTCGATCAAGCGTTGACCTTGGGGTAAGTAGCTTTTTTTGAAGATGGCTAATATACATAATATAGTCTAACTTTCAGATGGTTATGCTCGAAACAGTTCTGGGAAATTATCCCCTGATAAAGGGAGGTAAAGTACAGGGCTTGGTGTATGAGTTACACGTGTAGAATATTATTATTTATACTATGTAGTAAGTTAGAGGAAGAGGTAACCATCATCCGTGTCTGAAGCACCGACAAGGAAGAATGAGATTGCTCTTTGTGGAGCCTCGGTCCTGGTGACCTCCTGTGAGACTTCAAAGGCTTTGGAGACATTTGAGCCGTGGGGAGGAGGATGGAGGGAAGCATACACCAGACTTTCATACCCTCCCAGCCTCCATGGAGGAATACATGCATTATCCTTAGCCAGAAAAGATGCCCAGGAGCAGAAACCAAAATTTACCTGCTTTGGCTCAAGAACTTAATGAAAATTTGGGGGTCTTAGAACATTTTTTTAGTAAAAAGCAGATACTGTTGATCATGGTGTTCTCTTGGGCATCTCACCTGTTAATAAGGAATGTAAAAAGTCCTGTCCCCTTAAACTCACCAGAAATAAAACACAACTGAAAGAAAACAGATGGAGACACTGCTTATTTCTCTGTAAACCAATTGGTCCAGAAGAATCACAGCGCGTTTGTGCTGAGGTCTGACCTGCCTGGACAGCAGCCAGCCCAGTCCAGAAGGCACGTAGCCGTGTCAGCCTAGCAGCAGGCAAGGGAGGAAGCCCCCTCCCCAGCCACCCCAGGACCTCTGTGCAGCCTGTGGTGCCGTGTCAACGTCCCCAGGGCTCCACACCCCTTCTCTGGGCAGAGTTTATCCCAAAGATCTTTCAGCTCGGACTGTTCCTGCTGTTCCTTTTGGTGCCTCCTCTTTTAACCTCATTTGCTCTTCTGGGCTGCTCTTCAAAAAGCCCCGGAGAAGACACCTCCACCCACACATTGCTCATGCATGCCTTCATGAACACAGCAGTGCTGTGACAGTTCTCTGGCTTCAAAGGCAACCGCATGTTGTCTCACTGCCTCCTTACATGGTGGGCAAGGATTAAACTCGTGTTTCTGTAAAGTTTAGCCCAATGCTTAGTATTGCAGCAACATAGAAAGGAGAGCTACTGGGGCTGTTCTGCCCTTGCCTGCAGAGACATTCTCTCTTCTACTTAGGCTTTGTGGTGAGAAAACAGAATGAGCATTAGGAGTTGAAACAAAAAGTAACCAAGGTTAAATGAAAAGGGTAAAAAATAAAATTGTGGAAAAACCCCACCACTAATTATTTTTTCTTTTGTTTCAGTGCGGTGTTTACCTGGACAAATTTATTGGTCGTTGTAGTTGAGCTGGATGGATCGGAGCAAGAAGCTTTGGACCTGGTTCCTTTGGTCACCAATGTGGTACTGGAGGAACACTACCTGATTGTAGGGGTGGTGGTGGTTGTGGACATTGGTGTAATTCCTATCAACTCCCGTGGAGAGAAACAACGTATGCACCTACGAGATGGATTTTTGGCAGACCAGCTAGATCCCATCTATGTGGCCTACAACATGTAGTCTTGTACCTTAAAGCTTCCATGGACTTTACTATAGATGTATAAAATTTTTTGGTGTCCACTAAAAAAGTGTGCAGATAAGATGCTGACACTCATCAGAATGGAACTGTTTCTATTACGACTTTTCAAAGCAGTCACGATTGGCAGGAAATAAAATGTGAAATGTTTTCTTTTACCACTAAATTTTAGAAAAGAAGGACTATGGGGTAAGGCCCTTCAGTGTGTTGGAAAAGCCCATTTTAAACTTTTTTTTTTTTGCTTATTGGACAATACTGCTTTTTGAGTAAATGTGGCTTTGTATTTTACATTAAGTAAGCTAAGTAGATTTTTTTTTTGTTCTGCCCTCCAAATGGATTCTTTTAAAACAATTTGCATACTAATACAAATAATTGTTTTCTTCATTTGTTTTAATATGTCATAAAAAGCTGACAAATACAGATCCGTTACTAACTTAAGCCATTTTAGATCCCACATCTTAGGAAACTATGTAGTGGTACGAGGAGAATACCCAAAGTAGCACCTTTCAATTAGAAACCTTGCAGCTTTCCGTCGGAGATGCTGAAAGCCCAGAGGCCAAAGAGCCTTTGCTGTTAGCGTTAGAATGGAAGAAATTTATAAATAAGGTATTTCGGCAATGAACTTGCAAATATCTTTGTACTAAACTAAAAAGATAAAATAAGTTAACTACTTCTTCTGTAATTATGTACAAAACGTTTAATTTATTTTGATCTCTTTAGAAGTATAAAAGAGAAAAAACATTCAAGAATATTAAACTCTTGGAATGTTTGCTAATATAAAAACAAAGTGTTGTATTATCTTGAGTGGATAGTATCACATCAAATATATATATATGAAATATAAATTCACTAATGACAAAAGATTTTAAAGTTTAAAATGCAGTACTTGTCACTTGCATGGTGTCTCCCACTGTAGATAATCAAATGTTACTCACAAATTTTTGGAAAAAAAAAAAAATAAAAGCAATCCTGGATTGCTAAGTATCCCTGTCGAAAAGAATCCTCTAGATACCAGCAAGTGGAATTAATTGCTGCCTTTAAGGCAGTGAATGAATTTAAGACTAAAAATGCACTACAATAATTTTCTTTTCTTTGCCATGGAGGCAACAATAAATATTCGTGCTGGCATGTGCATACACTTGTTAGACTTAGAAAAGGCAGGTTGAGGAATAGCACTGTTGTCTAGCTGCAGAACTTTGTTGCACAATTTTTTTTTTCATTGTTTTAGTTGGTGTTTTTATTGCTTATGGAAAAGTTTTGGGGTTATTTGCACAGAGTTATCAATTTGCCTCTCAGCTAGGACACGTAGCTCGGTGGCCAACGCATCCAGTTTACATTTGCAGGAAACAATTGTTTCGATGGTCTTTAATTTATTCCTTAACAGAGAGGAGCGTACAGTCACTACAACCGATGGGCACGAGCGGTGCCTCTGCTAACTAGTCCCTAAACGCAGAGAACATCGGGGGAACCCATCTGCCTGGTTCAACAACGGAGTCGTCCCGCGGTCTCCGCTCCGAGGCCGCCGCGGGAGAAGAGTAGGAAAACATGCATCACAGCTGCCTTCATTTTGCTACCTTTGGATAAAAAGAGAGGTTTGATTCCCCGGTTCTGTTGTCTTCCCTGCGCCCCGTGCCCCTGTTTTTTTAAAACCTTCCCCTTCCTTCACAACTGAATTGACCCGTTTGTGATCACGAGTGGGATTTACCAGCTGCAGTCCAAGAATGCTTTTCTTATTGTCCCCAATGACGTTCATGTGCTGGCTCTCATTACCGGATATGCATGACTAAGATTGTTGCAGGGCAAATGTAATCATGTTTATATCACGTATAAGGGAGTCTCGATGCTGGGTGTTTAAAATCTTTTTAAAAGGTAGGGACGTTTTAGTCTGCATGTACAGTACAGAGCATCCTGCCATGTCAGACGCCTTTTCTTTCAGACCATCCTTTCCACCTGCACCGTCCTGTGAATAGCCCCGTTCATGCTCTGCAGACCAATCCTATATTTTGTCAGATTCATTTTCTGCTCCCTAAAAAAGAATAAAATCTGTTCTTGATGGCAAGTTGTTGTAAGGTTTCAGACAAGATGTCGATTGATTACAAACATAATTGCAGTGTGTGAACTAACTTGTGAAGTCCTGCTATCGCTGATCTCAGTACTGCAAAACAAATCTCGCTGTCGTTCAAAGCATCACTTTAACCTTCACGAAGTCAACTTTGCATTTGTAGAGAATAAAAGAACTGCAATGCAGTTGTGAAACGCAGTTAATAACAGCTCTCTTCTGCAACCTGTCATCCGTGGTTGTTAAATCCCGAGTTAAGAGAAACGATAAACTGAGTTTCTGGTTTTGTTGTGCAAGCAAAAGGAAGGAAACATTTAAGCACCATCAGACTGAGCAATAAAGAAGGATTGTTCTGTATTAGAAACTGTACTGTAGATAAACCATTCATGAGAATGTATAAAATGTTTGTCTTGTGACCTTGTGCTTTTGGAGTCAGACAAAACCATGTAATCAACTTGATGCACATGCACAAAAAAAGAGGGTACACAATGAACATTTAAACACAAAACTAATCAAACAGGAGCAGATTCCTCATGGTGCTTGTTTATTATATATATTTAATCCTGCTTGACACTTTACCCAAGGGAAGACTGTCCCTTTTATCAGTTGAATGTTAGCAGCGTTATTTCATAGAGTGTGGTGACTGGTTAGAGAAATTCATGTAACTCAGCCAATCACAGTTTCAAACAAAAATTTTTATGTGCAAAGGACAGCAACCTTCTTGTATGTTAAACCACCAGTACGCTTTGTACATCTGTGATAACGCCTGTTTTATATTCAAATGAACAAATAAAAGCTTTTATTTTTGTTGCTCTGAAAATATCAGTTTCTTAATTAGTCATCTAAAATGGAGCTTCCGAGAGCTGCGGATGCTCAGTGGAGGAACATGGAGAGCTATACTGTAATTTTATTTTGTTTACCTCTCTTGTTGCATAATTTATTAGTACAAATCATTATACTTTTAACAATGTTTAAATACTGGTGTGGGCATTTATTGCTGAAAGACTTTCATATGGCAACAAATGTTTTTTGTGAAATGTTTTTTTAATTCTTTTTAATATATTCAAATATACTGTTCACATTTTTGCTGAAAGTGTAAAGATTATTGTAAGCTTGGTAACATTTTGTGAGAAGCAATAACAAGCATTAGTACTGTAAAACTCCTCAAATTTGTCACTTATCACTTTTGTTGCAAGGTCTTGCTACCGACATACTGCTAATCAGTTGCTTAAGTTATTGATCCAGGTGTTACGTCTCTACTGGAGTTTTCTGCCAGTGGAACCATGTGGGCAGTGGCTTGGTCACTCGTGTGGGACTAGAACCGACGTATCAATTCGGGAGCCTTGGACGAGCAGATAAAGCCCCCAGGAAATGTGATCTGCCTTTTTCCACTGGCCTTTTCCAAAAATATGGTGATTTCAGAGCTGGCTGCCAGATGCTGAGTTGCAGCGTCCCCAGAGAAGAGGTCTGGCCGTAGCTCTGATTTTCCAAATGTGATTTCAAAGAGTGAAATTCTGAGTCCTCATTTCTTTGGAAGCCCATCTGAGAAGTTCAGGGTATAAAAATCGCGTCTCCAATGGCTGAAATTTGAGGTTGCTCATCACAAGAGGTGGGTGCAGGTTGGAGAACACACAATTTTCCAGTGCAACACAGAAACTGTGGGAGGGAGAGGGCAAGTTATGGGTGGCAGAAGGAAGAGGGTGGCAGAACAGCCAATAGATCCTGATTCAATTTTACACATTTTTTGATGTTTTATGCTAATGGCGATAAGGATTTTTAAAAGGTCAGAATCTTTCAAGTGCACTTTTTAAAAACTATTCTGGCAAATGGTGGCTATAGCGCTGGAAAGCTGGTGGGGAATCTCCAGAAAAAAAAAAATTATAGTAGGTTAGAAAAATAATTTCATGCACAATAAGAACAGTGTAATTTATTCATTATCAGGTTGATACTAATACGTTAAGAGCTGGAAGAAACCTTTATAAAAGACCTTGTAGCTTTTTTGTGTGTTTTTCAACACAGAGATTTGATTTATGCACCATTATCATCTTTGGTGGCGTGGGGAGGACACGCACAGAGATCAGCAACAAATTCTCACCCGTCACTTTGTGAAGGGAACCACAGAGGAGCTGGGTTTGGGGGAACTTCTGGCTTTCTCCAGCAGAGCTTCTTGCAGTGGCCGAGCCCTCTCCGGGGGGTACAGATCCCTGCGGGGGGCACAGGGGTCTGGGGACCTGGGCCCGGACATGGCCGGATGGCCGGAGAGGTACAGCCCAGAAAGATCATCCCGGGGGGATGGACCCCTCTGGTCCCAGGGTAAGAGCCAACCCTGATTCTGATTTTTTTCTTTTATAGAAGAACTTCTTATTTAAACTGGCTGAGAATTTGAAGATGGGGGGGAAAAAAAGGGTACCAGGTTCTACATTCTAAAAGTAAAAATTAATCATTTCACTTGGAGATAAGATGTAAAAGTTCAACCTGAGCTATTTTTTGCTATCCTGAGCGCTCATTTGACACCCCACCTTCCCAAAAGCTCTCTCACCTCACCATGATTTAGATAAACAGACTTTCCTTTCCAGGGTGTTTCTGTTCTCTTTTCAGGGATTCCACCTTAAAGCTGGTCCAAGAACTCCTCTCAAGGCTTGCCTCGTTTGTGCTGTACTTCACTGAGGCCGTCTTTGAAGCAGCAGCTCTCCCTTTCTTACCCACCAAACCAGCAGCTGCCCGTTTCTATACATTTTTGGCATGTATCCTGATGCTGGGAACTGCATGGCGTTTCAGATCAGCCACAGACTGATGACCCTCAGCAGGTCATACCACATCACAACCGTCAAAATCAGTACCAGGAGCACTCTGATACTTCTTTCTGGTCTACATGGACAAGATTTCTTCAGTGCCAAAGCCCTGTTGTCTTCTGTATGATCTGCCCAAGGGATAAAACCCAAAAGTCTTTGCCCCTGGGATCCCACAACACAACTAATAATTTTTTTAATTGTCACAAAATTATATGCAGTTATGGCCAGTTAACGGGCTGATCCTAAAACCACAAAGTTGATCTTGCTTTAATTTCATTCTTTGGTACATAAACGATGATAGGCTTCACGCAATGGAGTGTCCTGTGGAGGCAACTGAAGGAGGGGATGAAGGCGGTGGAAGCACCACGACAGGGAACAGCTTCCAAGCGTGCGTGGCAGCGTTTGGGAAAGGTTTGGAGGTGGTGGGGAGAGGCTGGGAGAAGAGCTGTGCTGAGTCACCACAGCAGAGGAGGGAGCTGTAAATGAAGGGTGAGTTTAGGAAGAGCATTTGGTGGAGGGAGGTAAGGCCAGGAAAGAGATAGATGGTGCCTGTGGAGGGAAGGGTCAAGCAATCGAGACTGTCTAACCCCGCGGTCTCAGGCATCTAATTTTAGGGGCTGAGGTTTTAATTTTCTCACCTAGGTGGGCTGATTGCAGGTGAGGGAGCTCCAGGTGCTGGGACACAGCCCGGCTGCTCTTACCCCACACTCAGCCTGGAGGGTTGGATGAACCACCGCCTGCTGAGGTCAGCCACGGGGCTTTGGGATACGACCCAAGAGAGGAAATGTGTGGAGGGAGGAGGACAGACGTGGTGCAAGACAAGGAGAGGGGTTATTGCTACCAGGAAGGTTCAGGAAACTAAAAGAACCCGCATGTCTCTATCAGGGAAAAGGTAGGAGGACTGAAGCAGGGAGGTGTGGAGAGAAGACTACAGTAAGAAAAGCAGCCACACGCAAGAAGAAAGTAATGTTTCCATGAAGCAAGGTCGGGAGGGGAGTACGGCACGGCCAGTGTTCGTGGAGCAGAGAAGGATGAGAATTTGAGCCAACGACTACCCAAAAGAAATTAGTGGCCGAGGAGCTACACAGGAATTCAACTTTCCATTGCAGACACAGGTGCTCGTTGGCATTTCTGGGACGCCTCTCACAGACATTTGGTTTCGGATACTTTGCTGAAACCCACAAGAGGAATTTCTTCATGTGCCCCCTTCTCTCCCCGCTGCACACCAGGGTGAGGGGACAGACTCGTGTGTGTTGGCGGGGTCTGAGGGCCGAGCAGGTGCCCTGCAGTGGCTCAGCAGAGGGGGCTCCCTGCACCCGGGCAGTGATGGAGACGCACGGCCCGAGGATACCAGGGGCGGGTGCTGGGCACCCACAGCCTTGGAACCCACAGCCCACCCCGTCAGGCCAGCAAAAACTCAATGGGGAACATTTACAGTCTTCCCTTCCCTCCTATTGCATCTCTTTGGTTAGCAAAGAGAAAGAAAAAAAGGAAGCAAAGTGTGTTCTCAGCTACAATTATATTTTCATTCAAAGGATGGAAGGATTTTTTCATTTCAGGGCAAAGCCTTTTAGCAGAACAAGAGAGTTTTAACTGCAGTTTTAAGCCATAATAAAATTACTATTAGAGATCACTCAATTCTGAGTGTTTTCTAACAAAAAACAGATTTTCTTAAATGAAAACTTTTGTTAAAATGCTCCCATTTCCATTTTCTCCTGCCCAGGAGAAACCCCTACCGGGTGACGGAGCAGAGCCCTGAGGGGTGCCAGGGACTGGCTGGGCGGCTGAGGGCACACTGTGGTGAAGCTTCTAAGGGCATCAAGCATGATTTTGGGGAAGGGAGTGGTGGTGGCACTGGTGACCTTTGCAGCACAGGCAGGAGAAATTCCTCAGTTGGTCCCAGGACCACCGAGTCGGTGGCCGTGCTGTCCCCTTTGGCCGGGGGGGCTGGCTGCTGGCACAGGAGGGGCCCTCAAGGGCAAAAGGGTGGAAGCACCAGGCTGCGAGGAGTTTGGGGAGGGCTGCAGCTCTTAGGCCTGAATTCCCAGTTGCTCTTTCCCTGCGCTGGTGGTGCCATCGCCTCGGCGTGGGGCTGGGGGCTGGATCCAGGGCTCACCCAGCACCCTGTGACAGAGCCCTCCCCCTGCTTCCCTTCCCAGCCCTAAAACCCAATCTCACCCCGACTCACTGGAGTGAAACACAAGCTCCAGGGCTTGGCATTTTTTTTTTTTGTAAGCACAGCTTTGCACCCAACCAAATATCTCTCCGAACCCCAGCGGCCGTGCTGCCGGTGGGAAGGGGTGAGTGGTCCCGGGCTCTGGCTCAGCACCCGTGGGCACAGAGCTCACTGTGGGCTCAGTGCTCGCTGTGGGCACCAGGGAGCCCAGAGTTAAAGTGCTGCTGGCTCCAGCATCCGCAGGAAGAAACGACAAGCAATTGCATTGCTGGGTTGCGCATCTCTCCTTTCTTCAGGGGGAATATAAAAGGCTTTCCAGCACTCAGGGTCTTTACAGACTTGTGAAAAGACAGGGAAAGGCTCTGTCACTGGGTCAACTGTTGTATCAGCCAAGGAAATTCTCTCTCTAGTGCATCAGCCACGCATGGCAGAGCTCCTGGCCGTGCTCGTTCTCGGGGAAGGAGATGGTGTTGGTCCTTGGCAGGGGCTGAGCAGCAGCGAAGGCAGCAGAGGAGCTCTCTGCCCTCACTGCGCTGCCCGTGCCGCTGGGGTTTGGATGCTCTCACATGGAAATGGCTCCTGTTCCTCCTAACAAGGAGCAGAAATTCCTCCTAACACCCATTAACAGGTGCCCTGATGAGCCAAGGTGAGCGTGGGCGGCCCTCACCAGACAAACCCTGCTTTCCTGATGACAGGGGCTTTGAGAACTGCCCTGTGTGTGGCACCAGTCCCCTTTTTGCTTTTGATGAAACTATTTTTCATTTTGAAGGCCCTGTAGCAGGGGACAGAAGTGCATTGGTGGGGCCAAGTGCAGTGGGATCGTGGCTCCCATACGCTCTTCCCACAGGATCACGAGCAGAAAGGAGCTGGAGACCTTGCCTGGCAGCAAGAGGAGCCCCAAGCCACCTGCGGTGCTTGGCTGCAAATGACACTGCTCCCACTAACGAAGTAGTTAAAAAAAAAAGGTGCCCTGGCTTTATTAATAAACATTGTTTTCTGCTGCAGAAGGCCTTTGCCAAACACTAGTAAAGCATTTCAGATAAACAGCTTCACAGTGTCATTTTTATGCAGAACTCATGTTTATTTTTAGGTACCTCTCTGGGGCAAATCCCGTGTCCATGGGAGCTTTACGCCAGCTTAGTTTCCACTTCCAGGGAGTTAATAGGAACTGGCCAGTGGCTTCGTAAACAAACACATCTCTGCCTTTTCGCATGGCCCCTTCTCTCTCTCTCAGCCTTTTTTTCTCTATGATCTTCAATTTTTACTCCCCTTCTATGTAAAAATTATCTGAAAAGCAGACGCTGTGTTTAATTCCAGCCCCTCCATCGCTGCTTGCTGGCCCTGAAGGCATCTTGCTGCCCCTCATTGCCTGTGGGGCCGGAGAGGTGCTGGGGCAGGCATGGCCACAGGGCATGGGAGGGGCAATTTAGAGCTCATTTGCTCTGGGTTCCCTTTTTCTGTTTCTGATTTTACTATTTTGAACCTTTAGCCACCCAGCATTTCTTTTTTTAAAGCGCATTACTCGGAGTCTAACATACTTTGATCCTTTTGATGTTGGGAAATAGGGTTTATTAAGATAAAATATCACATTTTTTCCAGGGTTTTGGAAGGTTCACGATGTTTTTTCCTTTTACCTTACCTTTAAACATCTTCTACTTAAACCCCAAAATAATACTCTATTATTCTTACAAATGGATGACCCTTTTCCTTAACGTACACCAATGTGCAGGAAGGGTCTTTCAGGTTTGGATGCCCACCCCCCCACCCCCCCCCCCTGTTTCTGATTTTACTATTTTGAACCTTTAGCCACCCAGCATTTCTTTTTTTAAAGCGCATTACTCGGAGTCTAACATACTTTGATCCTTTTGATGTTGGGAAATAGGGTTTATTAAGATAAAATATCACATTTTTTCCAGGGTTTTGGAAGGTTCACGATGTTTTTTCCTTTTACCTTACCTTTAAACATCTTCTACTTAAACCCCAAAATAATACTCTATTATTCTTACAAATGGATGACCCTTTTCCTTAACGTACACCAATGTGCAGGAAGGGTCTTTCAGGTTTGGATGCCCACCCCCCCCCCCCCCCCCCAGTTTGTTTTAGGAAAGAATTTGGAAAGCACAGGCCCAGATCGTGTATGTGCTCTGGCTCGGCGAGGCTAAAATTGTCTGGGTGGCCCCTGACCAGCGGTGACAAATCCCAACCATATTTGAGATACTCGGTCCTTTCAGCTCGGGGAATGGGAGCAGCCCTGAGCCGGGCAGCTCGCTCCACCTAAAGGAAGCAGGAGGCAGGAACCACTGCTCCTCCTTATTGAGACACTGTAATAGCCAGAGTTTAAATTAATAATTAACAAAAACACTAAAGTTAATGATAAAGCAATAATAATCGTGATAAAAAAATAAATTTGGCCAACAAGAAAAGGCCAAATGTTGCCTTTAACCCTCTGGAGGCACCGAGGTACAACCCTGTCTGTGGGGTGAAGGCACAGCAGCTCAGAGAAATCCCTGCTGGTCCTGAAGGTGCTGGTGGAAGGGACTTTGGGGCAGTGCAAGGACAAACGTCCTCTTTGCAGGGGTGGTGGTGACGGGGTACAGCAGGTGATAGAGGGTCGTGTGATGCAGTGCAGTGGGTGACTCAGAGGGACGTATGGGGGGGCTGGCAGAGGGGTGTGTGATGGGGAATGGGGGGGTGACAGAGGGACATGTGGTGTGGAACACAGGGGTGATAGAGGGACGTGTGATGGGGAATGTGGGGTGACAGAGGGACGTGTGATGGGGTATGGATGTGGGGGTGGGAAGCTGCCAAGACACTTCCACAGCATTCAACCTGTTCAGCCCCACTGGTGACACCTAAACCAGGGCAGGGAGTGGGGGGAACATTTCCACGGGGGCTTTCTGCCAGTGGGTGCTGGTGAGCAGTTCTGTGCCTGGGGGTGACTGTGGTCACCAGAGGGGAGAAGGGAAAGGTGCTCGAGGGGGAAGCAGCTTCTTCCTGCCCCGGCTTTGCCCACTCAAGCCAGCAGAAATGATTCCTTTGCAACACATGTGCTGGTTATTTGTATTTAATTCAGTTTCATCAAGGTGAATAAGTAAAAGTTGCAGTCTTGGGTTAAATGCTATGACTATGAAGAGAAAAGTTTGAAGACGAAAATAATAAGAGACTTTTGCAGGCTTTTCAAATATATTTTTTTTTAATTATTTTTTTTCTCCCCCCCGGGACTAGCAAGTTTTGCCAGGTCTTAATTCCCACAGGGAAATTCTTAATTGCCACAAAGAAATCAATTCCCACAGCATCCCTCCGGCCGCCCTGAGGTCACAAGGGGCCTCCAGGACAACTTCCCTGCCTGGTGGTTGTCCCCAGATGTCCCTCTCTCGAGGGTGGCTGGTGCAGCTGCAGCAGCCGGGCCCCTGGCTGCCCTGGGCACCTCGCTGGCAGCGAGTCCCGACTTCAAAAAACAAGGAGGGGAGAGTGAATCTCTCAGGGGGTCCGTGTGCCAAAGAGGAACACTGCTGCCAACCGGGCTGGAGCTGGGGTCACAGAGTCCCCTCAGTCCCTCCAGGGAAAGTGATTTTATTAATAAAATACAAACCAGGCGACGTAAGAATGGCAGCCTGACGCATGGCCACCCAAGGACGTGAGGACAAAGGGCCAAGATCAACACAGACACTTTCAGTGAGGGTTTGTTTTTTTTTTTAAATACATTTATTAACCAATGTTAACACATTAAATGACTCTATATATTGCTAGTCAGAGCAGCTTACAAAATGCCAGAATGCATCATAAACTGGACAGCCACAATGAATAATTACAATGTGCATAGTGGCTAAGCTCAACACTTTAATATAGCTTTATGATTTGCAGAAAAATTAATTTTAAATCATGATTCCTAAAACAATCAATTGTAATTTTACCTAAAACTTATACAAAACCAGGCCACAATCTTTTTTTTTTGTTTTGTTTTTTTTTCTTTAAAACACACAGTTTTCACGCTGTAGTAACTTGGAAATGTGCAACCGTGTCAACAGAGACAAAAAAGCCAAAGTAACACGAATCTTACTTTCATGCAGCTATCAGTTAAATATTACATATTCTGGAATGATTTTACACCAAAAATATTTCCACAATAACTTGCTTTCATAGGGGTGGATCGAAGTTTTGGAACTTGTAAAGTAATCGAACAAGATTGATTTTTAGTTGTGAAGTGTTTTACAGTCACAACACAGAGGCGACAAAAGTTTATTACACATTTATCAGGCAATAACGTAGCTGTGGTAATACAAGTTACCATCTACTTACTATTTTTTCCAATCAACTTACCACTTAATTTCTGCAACGTATTGGGCATTATTTGGCAATATCTAGTCAATTAACTTATATCACCACTGTAAGTAAAAAAGATCAGGATTTCAGTGGTAGTTCACAGAAGTGTTAGTTATATTTTCATCTTTACAATGACCCTGACAAATCCTAGAGAAAACTTTTTTAAAGGCTTTCCTCCTGATTCCTCAGCTTCCATCGTTCCATCATGTAATTGCTTTCAATAAATATCAAAGATCTAAATAAATATTTACAAATTATTCCTCTAACTTCTCAAAAAATAGCTGGATGATTAATGGGCGTATGACTCAGTCTAAGACCAATCTTTGAAAGAAACTAAAATGCGGAGACACTTTAAAAGAAAAGCTATTTAAGTAAGCTTTACATCTATTTAAAAAATTGTCTCTGAACATGGATGCAATTCATATATCTATATATAAAACAAACAAAAAGAAAATCATTTTTTCAACTATCGATCCATTCCTATTGGTAATGCTTCTTAATCCAGACATTCCGCAAAATACAGACTTTTTACAAATCACGGCATCTTTAATACAAGAAAATTAACATGCATTATTCTTCATTCTGAGTACAGTGATGGAGCTCATTATTAGGCAATGACCCATTACTACAAACATAACGGCTTCTGTGAAATTTAAGTGCTTTTTCTCCTTTTATTATCAAGTTACAATGGACCAGGTGACACCAGATCATAGGCAGTCGAATGACATTGGATTGGGGAGGCCGAAGGGGGGGGCGCAATAAAGAAATTTGTATGCCTCATAATTCCGTGTATGAATAAAGGTAGTTGGTTTTTTTGTTGTTTTTTGGCTTTTCTTATTCTTGTTACAAGCACTCATGTTAGGACAAAGATGAAATGTGCAAACTTCAAAATTTAAATATTCATTTTTCTCTAAGATCCAGCTCAGTAAAAGATTACCCCAGTTCCCTGTGATTTTAAACTACAAGATCAAAGCTAATATTTTGTTATAAAAGTTATATATTGAAAAGAAATAATGAAAATAAAACACAGTTGGGAAATATTTAAGAAAAAATACGCAGGACTAGCACCTGCTGTGTCAACCCTGTTCCCTAAATTCAATCATGTACCCACTGGTATAACCAATAGATAATGCCTTTAAACAGTAAAATTAAGCTGAACAAAACCAGCTCAACAAGGTTAAGAAATAAATGTTACATCAAGGTAGTATGCTTCGTTTTTCTGAAACAGTTCTATACTTCTTACATTCAGATCTAGTTTTTAAATGTTCCTTTTGTTAAACTTGCATGATTTTTTATTTTTAGATCTGCTGTTTTTAAAGATTAAAATCTCTGTAAAACCTAAAAATGTTTTAAAATTTGCTGAAAATGCAACAAATCCTCTAGTTTAAAATTATTTAAAGTAACATGCTCCCACAGATGTTAAATTCATTTCGCCGACAAAATTTTGGAGGAGCACTCAACAGAAGATTGAACTCACTGTGCAAAATTTCTTTTACGAAAAGTGTTTAAAGGCTGGTGCAAAATGGGAAGCAAATTCTAAACAATTTTGGCTTCTTGGAAACAAAAACCGCTGTGTCTGAGAATAGCAATCATCGGGGTGGTTTTCCAGGGGAGGAGTAACTCTTTCATCTTTTCCTGCGGCAGGTACGTTTGTGTTCAGCATGCCAGTGCTCCTGCTGACACTTGATGGAGCAGTAGGAAGTGTTCCAGCAGCAGTGGTACATGGCCTCCTCTTCACAGTTGTAGCACTGGGGGGAACAAACAGGAGATTACCACCCTGGCAGGACCCCTCCTTTCCAACACAAGTGCTCTCACCTGCCCGGGACCCACCAGCACACGCAGAGCAATACTTCTCCTTCATTCATGCTCGGGGCAGCCAAAAAGGAGGGCATTTTTCACACACGCTGGGTAAAGCAGCAGTCTTTAGTAAATGTGCACAATGCTTTCATATTTTCTGGAGTCTGGATTATTGCTTTGGAAAAAAAATCATCTCTCATTTAAGAAAATTAATCTCTCAGGGCAGCAGACTGACATTTTTCAGCTACACAGTGCAGGAACCGTCTTTCACCCTACATTTGTATAATGGCATCCTGATCTATGTCTTAAAAGCTACGATAAATCAAGAGGCACTTTTGGTGTGAACAGGTTCTGTGCAAGCTTGAAAAACCTGTGTTTCTCAGGTTTCTTTACAAGCCTGACCTTTCCAGAGGTTTCAGAGGTCTTTACAAGCCTGACCTTTCCAGAGGTTTCTGGGGAAGGTCTTTTTGGGCTAGGAAAATGTGAAAAGCCACAACAACGTGATTGGAGAAAAGACTAATGCATTACTGAGTGGTTTGTTATGGCCCATTTAGGGTAGGTCTGCAAGGGGGCTACTGTCCTTGGGGATTGTTGGTGGCCAGAGAGCGATGCCACCTGCTGAAAACAAAACCTCCTGCTGCACTGGTGCTACTGAGAGGAGCAAGACAGAGCCTCTTCCTTCAAGTCTTCCAGAAACCAGAGAAGGCCTGGTGTACACTGGATGGGTACCTGGGCTCGTGCCCCTTGTTGTGCCTGCCAGGATGGCTCAAAACTCCTGAAAGAAGAGATGCTGCACAGCCCATGATTTCTGCAGAAACACCTGGTTGTGGGGAGCGTGGCAGCACAGAGGATTTCTACCCCAGGACACACAGAAGGCCCCCAGTTTCCTGGTAGCTGGAAGGGCTACCTGGAAAATAACCCTGTGTCCTCTGAGGAACTAAAAAAAGGGAATCCACATGCTGGTCAACATCACTGGTGGTTAACAAGGAGACATGGCAGGCAGATGGGTGATGTGTCCTATCACCAGGTGGTTCTACACCACTTGAAGGAGTGCTGCAAAAACATTAACTCTCATTCTGACAAAATCTTGTAAAGCTGGGTGGCAGAGCTGCTAAAGGAGCCACTTATATTCAGTGCCCTTGAAAGCCAGGTTCTAGTAGTCTCAGATTTGTCTTTCTGAATTTGGTGTCCTCAAAATCAGAGAGTATCTTTATGAATTCAGTCTGAAATGCCTATCGCATGATGGGGAACAGAGGGAGGGATATGGCACAGTCTGTGCAGGCTGCTATCAAACCACAGAGCAACACACAATTACACAATGTCCTGTCTAGCTACAGCGTTGATAACAAAACAGAGCATCACAAAGAAAACAAACCCAACTGCCTTAAAACAAAACAAAACCACAACAACCCTACACGCTCTAGAAGACAGATCCAAGAAAGCCGACGCTTGCATTGGCTAAACCGATAGCTATTTATTTACACCAGCAGTAAAGGGACTGCCCCAGCTGCAGGAGAAGGGAACCTCTCCGGTTTCCTTTTATAACTTAGCTCCAGGGAAGTTTATTTGTAGAAATGTCTGCAAACAAGTGTCCTCTCGAGAGCGGTTTCCCTGGTTTTTCCTGTTGCTGGCTGCCCACAGGCCTGCGGGAACCGTTAGGATCATCGGCTGGAAAGGTGCAGAACAGCTGTGTCTCCATCACACACCGCGTGGGGCTCAGCCCAGAGAGCAGCTCCACATCTGCTCGCTTGGAGAGATCACAACAATGCGACGACAGGAGAGGACAACCCATCTGCGGGTCCTGCACTTCCCTTTACATATGCCGGCCATAAGTGTGGGATGTAAATCTCCACTTAGAAAAGGAAAATAGTCTCATCTAAGCTGGTACCAGCACATGTGGCAGAGAAGGCAAAATGCCAGCTGGCCTCAGGCTGCCTCTCTCCTTTCTATTTTCCTCTTTCTAAGCGTTATCAATCACTTGGGCTGTTGTTTCAGACAGTACACCTTACAGACAATGCTCATTCACTTGAAAACAATCTATTGCAAGTTAGAATAAATATACATGTAAATATAACTGAGAGAGACAGGAGTTAAAAATAAACTATAAAGATGAACTATGCACCAATTTAAATGAGGGTTATATGCAAATAAAAGAACTAGGAAAAATAAAAAAAAGAAACATTATCAAGACCAGCACTTCAGCCTGTGTTCTGGAGGCCATCAAGTCACATCATCTCATGATCATTATTCCTGCCTTTACATTCTTTCCTTCTGTTTGCTATTTACTTGAGGTGCCTGTATTAAGTTCAATTTTTCTGGAAGTATAAAAATGAAATTGGGTTAAACCAAGGGGACTGTGACCAGTTAGAGCAACAGAAAAATTTTGTTCTTTAACTATGTGTTAGGCTCCTGAGGGCTGGGAGTGCATGTTCTCCTGTGCCTGCACACCACCAGCGACAGATTCCCTTCATCCTGACTGGATGGGGTTTTTTTTTAAGTATGAGAAAAAAGACAAATACAGCGTGAATAATAGCAGCTGTATTCCCAAGCCGAGACATCCGCATTACGCAAAACCAGAGGTCTCTGCTTCTAATTAAAAGCAAAGCCACCAAACCTCATTTAGTATGTGTGTTAATTACATGAGATTTTGGTAAGGAGGTATCATTATTATAATGGCAGCATACAGGAGCAGTACTACACACCAGGGACTGTCATTAGTACCACCGAAGGAAAAATCACTGGGGAGCTGTGTAATTGGACCCAGTCCAGCTGCCTGAGGCTGTGTGCTGGCAGGCAGATCCATCAGCCTGAATGCAAAGGTGTTTATCCTCACCCTCCCTCTCCTGCCACATGCAAACCAGTTGCCTCTACCCTGCCTTCATTTAAGGCGGTGATTGACAGATAGTTCTGGGGCCACAGAAACAGGCAAGACTGTCAAATGCTCTTTATATCTTTATTTGTCTTGCTCAGAAAGAGGCTTTATGCACGTGATCATAAGATGTGGTAGCAGGGCACTCTCTGATTAGGCTAAAGGATACAGTAAAGGCACATTGGAGCAGATGAAAGTAAGTCTCAGGAGTCTCTTTCATAAATTCTGCCTTCAAAAAAACCCCAAAAAGCAGCTATAGCTGAGTCCAGGCTCACAATCAAGTTACTGTGATTGAGTTACTGCGTTTCAGCTGAATGGTGGCAACAGATGACATGTGCCCTCTTAACTTCTGACAGAAGAGAGCTAATTTGACGCAGTTCTATAGTGGGCAAAGGCAATTCAATTTCCCTCTCAAGTGCCACAGGCGAAAGCGTGCACGCAGACACCTAGAGCTGGTGACTCATTAAACACAGTAACTTCATCAAGTCCGAGACCTAAATAACTCCTCTGGTCTGCAGAGACAGGTAGACAAGGAGGAATTTTCTAACTGACAGAGACCCAAGCACTGCAGTGTCGTAACACCCACAGTAAAATCTCTGCGAGGAACAGAAACGAAGACTCTACGGGAGCTCTGGCATTTGAAGTAATTCTTCTCTTTCGAAAAAACCAAACTCGTAACTGTGATAGTGATAGTCAGCAACCCATTCTCTTGCCTTAGCATTTATTTCACTCTTCTGCAGAACAGAGTTTTCTCTGCAGGGACCATGGTTTCATCTGTAACAACAGGGACTAATGAGGCTGAAGATAAACAAACAGCCCTTTACAGCAGAAGACAAGCGGGGGCTGTGTGAGGAGCCCGGGCTGGCTGTCCCTGGCGGCAGTGGCGGTGGGACCGTGGCTGTCCCTGGCTGCTCAGACCAGCGTGCCATCTTGTGGCAACCCACCCGCTCGGCTGCAGCTGCCAAAACCAAAGCTCAAAAGGAGGCCAGTAGAAAATCTGGTACCCACCCTCCCGTATTTTATAGACAGCTATTACAGTGCGGTGTGATTTCCTGAACGATGGCTTTCATTTCCTTTTCGTGTGAAAATTAACAAAGAAATAGCAAAGTCTGTGTGTGTGCCAGGCTCACGGCCCCTCAGCATAACCCCCACTCTGCTACGGGCTACCAGCACGGGATTATTGCAATGTTTGAGTCGATGCTGTAACAGCCATGTGGGAGAACACACTTCTGGCTTGAAAACAGGAGACATGAAACAAACAAAAACAGGGAAAAGTTTGCAACGTGTAAGAGACTGGTAAGTTAGATGCCTGTTTTCACTTTTCTAAAGGGCACATAAACATGATTTTTGAAGGCAATGCTGCAGATTTGGGCTTAAGGACTGAACAAGAGAGGGAAATACATTTCAGAAAGTCACGTCTTAACTACAAAAGAACATAAAAGAGCTGCAGAAAAAGCTAGGAGAGGAAAAGGCCAAAAGGATATCACTACCAGCATTATTAGGAAGAGAATCTAAATTGATGCAGCCAGATATTGTACTCTCTGGGGCCTTGAGATCAAAGGAGTGTGAACATAATGCAAAACGTGTCTTATACAGAGTAAAAATGCATTTAGTAAAAAGTATTTTGATACCATCATCTGATGGAACTCAAGAAGATGGTGCTGTTAACACTACTTAATTAAAATGGAAAGTAATCATAACTTCAAGTTGAAATTTGGGCGTTAAGAAAATTTGAAAGCAGTCATTTGAGGGAGAAAACCTTGAGGCTGAAAGACCAGTGAAACAGCAGAGCAGTTAAAAGTAAGGAAGAAATCACCTTCCATTGCCCTGCAGTATGCATTTCCAGTTACTCTCCTGTAATAAATTTTTTGACACTTACCCACTGCTTCTTCTTGGTCTGGGAAATCAGTTGCTTATGCTGGCCTGCTAGCTTCTTAATTTCTTCTAAAAATTCTTCTTTGCACTTCTCCTTTACCTGCTTACACTTTCTGTCCATTTCTCCTTGTGCGTTGGCCACAGCTTTATTTACAGCCTGCCTTTTCTCTTCTTCCATCTCTGTACGCAGCTGCCATAAGAAAGTCAGCAGAGCAAGTCAATGGACAGCTAGTGGAATAAAAGTATCTTCTTTAAACCTATTCTTTAAATCTCTATTACTGATGTGATTGGAGGTCACATAATTAGATGTTTCTCCTATTTAGAAAACAAAAACTGCTCTCCTTTAGAGTTTTAACGGAACTGCTATCCCATAAGAAACATTCAAAATAAAAATGTTACCATATTTCTATTCTACTAGGCATCTACAAAAACAGCCAAATAGGTTCTGTGTATATTTTGTCAACGATCAGTTTACAAATTTATGAATTTATCATAGACAAAGATTTTGTCTCATCCCAATTACAACCGCATATAAATCTGCAGCAAGGGCACAATGGAAAATACAAAATAGAACATCGCTGAGTTCAGTAAGAGGTACCTTTTAGTATTCATTGTCGGTGGGATTCCTTTGTCCTTGCACAGTTATCTAAAAGTTTGGTGTCTTAATCTTACAGGATTAACACCTAAACTCTCTGGGTTCATTCACAGTCCTTCATCCAGAAGGAAATTCATCTTGTCTTAAGACAGGTACTTAAGAGAGGTCAGACAAATGATCCTCTAAATTGTCCTGCTCTCTCTAGCCAAAGGTGACAAGCTCAGGCTCAGATATTGAACTTTAAACAGGTTTTCATTAGATCAGAAAATTAAACAAAATTTTCAGTGATCTATTTAATGTTTAGGTCAGAAGATTGAAAAAAGAGGAGTTATTTATGAATAGCATCTAAACAATGCCATTGTTTACAACCACACTTGACAATAGAGACAAAGGCTTTGGAAATGGATACTCATGAATGAACAATTAGTTTCATTTTGGGATCACAAACTGATTTCACTGGACAAGAATCAAAAAAAAGCAGGAGTCCTCCGTTTAAACTAAGGTCTTTTGGTAGAGAAATGGTCTATTTTTATGTGGTCTCTTTGGAAAGGGGTTTTTATTCACTTTCTTAAGGGTGGATGTTACAAAAGTAGAAAAGTATGTGAAAAAAATCTACACTTCTCCACTCCTCAAACCAGAGTGTAGGTGGTGTTCAGCAAGTGTTACCTTTTCCACTGCCTCTCGCACAACTCTCTCAGTTTCTCTTTTGTGATCAGCTTTCATCCTGTCCTTGAAATCGTTGAAGATTTTGGTGTATTTGTCATGGCACATGTTCTGACACACTCCATCATTACTGGTCTGGGTGCTCCGATGCAGCATTTTTGGAGAAGAGGCACTTAACTTCTTGGTCTGAGTTGAGACTGAAACTTTTTCAATGGGCTGAGGCATTGTGGGAATTTCCTGGCTTGAACTTACTGCTTCAGTTTCAGGTTCTGGCTCCTACAGAGAAAGAACAAATTTGTAAAAACCATATCTCAAAATAGAACAAGTTAGCTTTCAGTTCTCCCTGGAGGAAAAAAAAAAATGTTATATGACTAATGCCAGCGTAATTATTGTGAAAGGTGTCTGCTGAAGACCTTTAGTACTAAAGGTACGTCGGATCCCTGAGGAAAGCCAGCATGACAGTGGGTAGGCTCTTTGCTCAGGCTTTTCTGACTCCAGAAGGAAGCACAGGTACGGCGTCAGTGTGACGTGCTCACCAGCCTTGCTTCCCAAAAAGTACCACCAACATCAGAGGCTGTGCTGAATCACTGCGTATCCCTTGGGATTACTAAAGGGTTGCTATAGATTTTTCCCCCTACCATTCTCCCTGGAGAGACTGTAGTTGCGTGGCCAGTGGCTGAATTATTTTGGCAAACTCTGGACTTACTCTGGCCCAACAGGCTCCACTGGAGTCTGTAATATTCCACTGATTTCACAGAACTGCTGCAAAGATTGATTAGTACTTCAAAGGTGCTTTGAAGATGAAAGACTAATGAGTGTCTAAGTCTTGCTTCCAATAATATAGAACTAGACTTGGATGACCACAGAAGTTTTCTGTAATTGCACAATTATCAAGAAAAAAATCATAGTTACCGTAGCATACTGTACTGAATTTACAAGCCTGTGTTGTTACACTGTAACATTAATTGTTCCTGCTCTTTAGGACAGATAGAAATAAACCCCCTGCAAACTCTTACTGATATTTGAAGTGTCTGAAGAAACGGATGAACATTACTTGTTTGTTTGTTTGTTTGTTTGGACTTAGATTTTTTAAAGCTCATGTAAGAGTGTACAAAGCACACAGTCCTTTTAACACCAGACTTGGTCACTGGACGTGGTGCTCGTCTGTGTGACGGGGCACTGCTCACACTAATCAAAAGGCTGACTCTGTATTCCTTTTTGCAACCAATTACTCCCTAATAAGTCAGTGTGGTGACTTCTGGATCACTGATCAAATGTGAGCAGAGCTAAGGTGGCAAATGTTAAGGCATAAATGTTAAGACATATGACAGCATTTGCTTGACAGAAAACACAATAAAAACAATGAGACATCCTAAACTGTAGTCTCCCTGCCTTGTACTCAGATACAGTTTGTGCCCCAGAAAGAGCAAACTGTGTGTGACTGAAGGTGACACAATGAAGGTGCCTCACCCTGTGGTATCAGACACAACGGGGAGGCAGGTACCCAGCCATAAGGAGCAGCAATGTCTGTGTTTCAGGCACCAGGGCCATCCCCCAGAACTCTGCTCCTAACCTTCCTCAACCCTCCTCTGGAATGGAGTCCTGAGTCCTCTTCTGAGAACTCTGCATATGTGCAACTTCGTCTAGTGTTCAGCGTGCAGCTGAAACAAGGCCAGGAAAAAGCAGTCAAAAGTTAGGAAATAGGAGATTTATGGCTGCCTCGGTAACTGCCCCCTTGTGTACAAGCACAATAATACAGTCCCTTGGTTACACGGTGATTCAGTGTGCAAGTCAGATAAACAAGGAAGTTCCACAGACAAATTTTAAAGAATATTAAGTTTATACATTTTATAAACTTAATATTCTTGATCATGCAAAATCCTTTATAATTTCTGCTGTTTATAGATGTACTAACTAGCCTGAATTCGCCATTAAAAAACACATGTTGTAAGCTGACTCTATTTATTAATGATACAGAATATTACCATGATGACACCAGCGGCTTGCACGTGGGAGGTACAATTACATTTGCTAGCAAGGAGGACCAAGCTATTGGGCTGGAAATTTCAAGATTAATACTGTAAAATCAGTAAAAGGTGACAGAAATTGAAGGAGTGTCTATTAAAATTTCAGGCTTTTTGTACTTTGCTATCTCTACAAACATGGTAATTGAGGTTACTTACTTCTTTCTTGAGTTCCATACTCTGGTTACGTCGTCCTTTCTTTGCTCTTGGTTCCTGAGTAACCTTCAGCTGTGAACATTAAGAAAAGCACATTGAATCATTCCAAAAAACAGTTCATGTAAGTAGCATTCACTGTAACATGACTGATGTACTTTTTATTTGTGATTATTTGCAATTATTTAATTTAGCAAATGGAAGTTAAATACTGTTCTTAAATGAGGAGTGCACACAATAACCTTTTCACATTATCACTGATGACTATGATTGCATAAAGGAACAAACTTCATGAACAAGTTCTAGTGTTCAATATGCATTTGCTAAAATACCCTTAACCATTCTTTTCTTCATTTCACACATGAGTTAAAACATTTTGTTTTCTGGAATATTCTGGTATCAGTGACCCATAATTAGGCAGCAGATCTTGATGGAAGCCAGAAAACAGCAATAATTACAAAGAGAATATATATATATGTGAAGATGGTAAGATTATCCACACTTGTGACAACTGATTGTAACTGATTGTATGCTTGGAGGGGTACAAAACTTCGTGCTTTAGAATAAAAGCCGATCTCCAGCAATAGAAACAAGAGTGGATGTTATATTATCTTACAGTGGCTTACAGAAAAGTTCTTACTCCTGTCTTTGAAGCATCCAGGACTAGCTAGTGTCAGTGACAGGATACTGCAGGCTACTCCACAGCACCGTTTTACACTACTCTTATGTTCCTGTATCTCGGAAACCAGTGAAACAGGTATAGGCATTAACCAAGTGGAGGATGAACATCTGGCGTGGAACACAAAATATGCAAATAGACACTTCTGAAAAACTGGGAAAATGTCACTGTTATCTTTCCTAACTATTATTTGTGACCGTTTTCCTGTTTCATCATACATCATTGCATGACTGCACACACGACATTAAATAAAGGGGCTACAGAAGGTTAGCTAAGCAAACTAGACTAAAAAACCCTAAAATCACTTTGATAAGGCGCATCCCCTTAAATCAACATCCAGTTTTATAAGCTTTAAGTTTTTTAGCTACAAATTGGATGACAAACCTGTTTGAGAAAAGGGCAAAGGAAGAGGGTCAAAACATGCTGATTTTTTATAATATAGACTTATAGAGAAGATAGTGGTTTTAAATGAGGAAACAAGATGTTGCCAGGGAAAAGGCTGCCAAAAATACAGAGAAGCACACTGCAAGCTATGAAAATCTTACTGCCAAGTTAGTAATAGTGAATATATAACACCCTCTTGGACAATGAATGACTAGCAAGGTTCAGCTGCGATAAGGGAATTTCCATATGGCAATGCAAAGTTTTGTATCTTGACCCTTTGTGCTTTTCACCTCTGTTAAAAGTAATACAAATTTTCTTGTTTTGCAGAATTATTTTTAATTACTTTAATCAGTTGCTGGCCACATGGTCCTCAAGTGCAATGTTTCCACCTAACTTTAGCTGAACTCACTGAAAATGTCATGATTGTTGTTACTCAGGGATCCGTAACCCAGAATATAGTCCAAAGTGAACATACTCCAGCTGTGAAAAGGCTGACCAGCTACAGGGCTGTCCCTTGATGGGAGTCCAAGAAGGCAGTGTTGCAGTCTATCTGATATCCGTGACATTTAACTTGAACATTCCTATTTAACTTTAGAAAACCTGGTCTGTCTTGTCAAGGTGCTGTAGGTGACAAACATTTTAAAACTTCCAGAGGTCATCCAAAAAACTGAGGAAAGAGGAAAACTATATTCTTGTTATTACTGAGTCACAAAACAGAGAAAATAAGCATTTGAACCCTCTTGTCAGCACAAAACTGCAGACAGAGCACAAGGCCATTTTAATAGATTAATCACAAATATGTCATCTTTGTACCCTTTAATAAATTGCCCTGATCGCTAACATTGTGGCAGCACTCACCTGCTCATTGCTGGTAGAAGAGATACTCGACTCTGCCTCCTCTTCCCCTTTATCCTCATTCTTTGATTTCCAGAATCTTCCCTCACGAAGAAAACGCTGGTGCAGTTCCAGCTCATCACAGGCCTTCTTCCACCCCATACTGCGCTTCACGTGCAGCCGATGGATGTTCACTGTGATATCTTGAATGTTTTCAGAGGGGATCCAGGCCCTTTTGAATACACAGTACATGCAGATTTAGAAATCTTAAGTGCAGATAAAGGATCTTGACCTGAGAAACTGACTTCAAAAGCAGTTTTCGCAGTGGCCAATCACTGACTATTCTTTTTTACTCAGAATTTTTGTATATTCAACACATTTGAAAAAACACAGACTGCATACCCTTAGACATTCGGTTATTCTAAGCACTTGTTAGCTATGGGTGCTGTGGCTGAAAGTCTCATTTTTGGTGAGCCACAAACCTCCCCCAGCACCAACAGCAGTCACATCTCCTACCTGCTCTCTTGCTAAATGCACCAAGTCAGACACAGGAACATCTTTACTTAGGGCTCGTATGCCAAGTTAGCCAAGTTAGCCCTTGATCTCTTTGCTAAAAGTGTCAAGGAATGGACCAAATTATCACCTTGAACAGAGATATTTTGTAGTTTTGGCCCCTGTCTATCAGGACTGAACTCATGTGGGGACTGTCATGTTCTTTTGGACTGAATTAATGCCAGTAATTTGGTTCCAAAGGTACTTTGTCCTCTTAAATATTTTCAGAGAGTCCTCATGGAGTGAGATGGGCAGCTCTTGACATTTTGAAAGGTTATACCAAGTAGCGCTGGACATTAAAGAAAAATAGTCACTGTCATACACATCTACATAACAGAGTAAATAATGTAACAAATTAAATGTCTGTGATGAGATTCTCAATTCTTGCAATATGAATTTCATTTCCACAAAGTCAAGGAAACAATGCTAATTTACACCAACCAGGAATTTGGCCTTTTGTCCAAGTCCAGCACAGTAACTAAGCACTGGCACTCCTATAAAATGTATTTTACCTATTCTATCAGCACATGTTTAAGAAGTTGAAAGCATCTCATCCCACAAGTGTCATGTTACTTTTTAAAATAGTTGGAAGCTGTGTGAACTTAATGCCAGAAGAACTAATGAGATAAGCTGCATTTGCAAGCAGATTCAAGGTAAATTGTTCTGTGACTGTGACACAAATAAAGATCCTTTATCCATGTTATGCCTATTAGAAAATCTTGGTAGTTCATATAACAAATGAAAACATGTTATGTACTGTGCAAGTTACATGAAAAGCAATTTAAATAAACAGCCTCATACAACACTGTTATTGAATTATCTAGGCCCTTTTGGGATGCACCAAAGTATACCACCTTCCCAACAACCATGAATTACTTTGCAAATGTCTCCTCTCCTCACATTATAGGCATATAAATCAAACAGCAAAAAAAAATCAGTACATCCATTGTAGTAACACTACTATAACCCTCCCCAACCACTGGAGATGGAAGTAAAAGCTGATCTCTAAGAGTGAAGTTTCTAATGTAAAGAGTTGTTCTCGGAAATTGCAAATGGGCTCACAGCAGGAGCTCCATCAATGTTCTAGCAGCGAGACAGAAACATTTGCGATGTGTATTATGTTACTAAAACACAAAATTGCCAAGTGCCTCCTCAGAAGAGAAAATTGCAGAGTCAATGCTGCTGGTAGTAAGAGTACCTTTCTGCCCAATTTTCACCTTGGACTGGATTAGCAGGCTGCTAATGATTGGAAGAAACAGTTGAAGTTCACTTGCTTTCTTTAATTAAAACGGCATTAAGTAAAATCCCTATGGCAACTGTGGAAAGGGAATCTCTGAGCCACTTGGCAACTTCAGATGTGTTAGACTAAGCTTTAAATTTTCTGAAACAATTATGGCAAAGTACTCAGTCTTTCTAATGTTGGCAACTAGCTGAGCCAGGATTTACAACATGATAGATGAGATAAATTCTTTTAAGTTTTGTTTGTAAAAAGCAGCACATGGAATTAATAAATTACCTTTGGTGGTGATGGCCAAAAAAGCGAACATCAACTTGATTGTCCTCTTTCTGCATGACTTTTGCTGGCCAAAACCCAAAGCCTTTCATTTTGGCCCAAACCAACTCATGATTAGGTATCTGGAAAAAATGTTGTATTTATTATTGGATATGAAGTATTATTTTGATTTCTCCCACAAATATTTTTTCTGCAATACTACGCCAGTATCTCAAGAATATGGTTGCTGTTTATGTCTAGTGCTATTTTCATTTTTTTTTCTTCTTACAATACATATTTCATTGTTAGATGTATTGCTTGGATCAAAGTTAAACAAATACAAAGTCTGAAAAGGGTGTAACTGTCTATTGAAAAGAGAGATCTTAAGCAGCCCAAAAATTAAACTTGTCTTTATAGCTTCATCCAGGAGCAGAATTTTATTTCTGTAAGCTCCTTATTTTCTTGTGAGACTGTTGTAACTGGTTGATAACCAAGTTTTATAACCTATATTGTTAGAGCTTTGAACTTCAATCAACATTTCACTTGTGTAAAGTATCTAAGCTTACAGAGTCTTAACCATGCTTTTGAAACAAGCCTACTGAAACGGAATATTCAAGGCATTAATGACATCAAACCTGCAGGCTTTTATACAGAAAAGCAAACAAATAAAATCTGTTTGAGCAACATACGCAAGGATAGCAGAACCAATTGTCAGGTCGCGCGTTTGACAAATAGAAACAGTTCTTGCAAAGCTGCAGTTCATCCAGCTGGGGGAAAAAAAAAAGGTAAAAGGTAAATAAGCCCAAAAAATCCTATTTATGTGACTTCAGTAGTATCTTTCTCTCCTAGAACAGTAACATTTTTCAGCCTTGCTTGCTAATTTGCTGGAGTTACTTCTGCCCGTGCAAACTAGAGGTGTGAAACTTAGGTGAGCTGAGAGTGGATAAAAGACAAGCTGCAGAAACATTAGCCACGTTTTGGAAAAACAAGGCAGAGGGAGAAGACTAATTCAATTCTTAATGATTTATTATAGATAAAATGCAAAGAATAGTTCTTTAAATTAATCAAATAGTTAAAGTACATTCTGAAAGAAGTAATTCAACTGTACAAATGGAGAAAGTGTGACAGCTTCCCCAGCTTTATTTTTTGGTCTCCTCTGAATGTTGAGAAATGTTTCAATGCCAATTAAAGAATTTGGTAGGAATCTCACCTCAGATTCAATTTATATTAGCAAGTACAATAACTTCTAGTCCAACTATGCATTCCTAGATTATTTTCAAAACTAAAATTTGAATATTTCCAAATGATAGTCCCGTTGCAAAAAAAAAAAATAAAAATACGGAATTCTGAATCAGTTGTTATAAAGTTAGTGGAAAATTTATAATCAACTTCACACCCTTTTAATTTCTGTAATACAAAGAATAATTTTCTTAGATTCTGAAATGAAAATCAAGTATCTTGTCTATATCTTGATTATTTGGTACTACTTACTTCATGACATGTGTCTTTGTAAAGCATCCTTGCGATATCAGCTTGTTCACTGTCCGCTATAAAATGAAAAATAAATGGTATGAACAAAGATTTGCAGCTGTCATTGCTATGCTTTTCATGCTGCAATCGTCTTGCTTGAGAATACAAAACATAATTTAGTCACTTGGATAACCCTTCCATTTAAAATTTTCTAACAATCAGTCCTCTATTTGTTTTCTCTTTCATATTTATATGCAAAAATACTGTTGGGAGCTTTTAAACTGAACAATACAAGTACACATCTGTGGAGCAGCAGCAGGGAGACAGGGTTGCTCCTAATAAGGATCCTGTTTCTTTCTCTGCTACTGTCTTAATGACACACTGCAATTGTCCTGAAACACTGTGCTCTGCTATCACCACTTGACAGAAGCATGGTACAATCATGTAAGTATTTCTGCTCAGAGTAATGCCTCACAGACTAGTTATCACTATGTGTTTCCCTTTACACCTGTGTATTTCTCCATTAGCACATTGCCATCTCCCCGTACCAACAGCAGCGTGGATCTCCTGATGCTGCAAATGGACTGGTCCCACCCTCCTCCCAGTGTCCCTGCTGGGAGCCGTGTCCACAGGGAAGAACCACATCCTTCCTGAAAACATGGCTCTAGAGAACCCTGTTACAGGACCTGGCTGTACCTTCTGGACATGGTGGTGGTGTTCTTCTACTTCCAATCAGACTGCATCAGCAGGACACTTCTAGTGTGGATGTCACTATATTTGCTGTTGCAATATGGCAGGCATTGCCCACGAGTGAAAAATATGTATCTATAGTACGTGTTTCTGCTAACACAGCACATCAGAGATCAGACTTCTCTCCACCCTTGAACAACATATGTATACTGGCAGAAAACTGCAGTACAGACTGACTTATGACTTTGGCTGCATAAGAAACAGTGCAAATTCCCACTAACAGGTTTACTCAGGGAGGATGGAAATAGCTGTGTAGTAGGTGGCCCAGAAAAGACCCTGCAAAGTCCTCTTGCAGCTTACTTTGATTTTTAAGGGTTCTCAACTGACCTCATCCACGCTTAAGATTATCTAATACCAAATTTGAGCCTGAACTTGTGTGTTTCTTACAGATACAGATAAAGCAAGCAGTAAATGTGGTACTTTACCTCCATAGAAAATCACTGTATTGTGTAGAAGCAGCTGAGCATCTGCTTTGAATTCCTCATAACTCCTGTACTTCCCTTCATTTACTTTCTACAAAAAAGAAAACATAGGACTGTGAAAAAACTTTTAAAATGCTGTACCTGTTTTATGTAGAGAAGCTTTCACGGAAATCTGCATTATGCAACACAGATCAGACACTGCCTTTCCTGCATACAGAAGGAACACTTACAACTCTTTGATGTGGTTTTTTAACACCTGAACACTGGTTGCATTGGTCCCTTTATGCAATGTCCAGAAGTAAAACAAATGCTTTAATACTTGACTAAATTTTGAAAAAAATATCTTGGTTATAACAAGGTGAATCTGAGTAGCTTCATCATAAGGTGTGGCCCTGAACACTTGTTAACATAAAAATATATTCCCTGAGGTGAAGATTTTGTACCTTAAAATACCAGCTATTTTCAAATCAATGTTGACTGCCTTTATACTTCTGGGATCCTCCCTTGACAGTCAGTGCTTTTCCAATGAAAGTTGATTGTTTTAGTCTTCCAAACTCGTAACAAATGCCTACGTGGAGCCATGCAGTTGGTTTTCCCAGTATGGTCTTTTGTCTGATAAGGAACGCAGCATTTTCAGTTGTGCTCTGTCAAGAACACCTATGAGAATTCCCATCATCAAACAAAACATCATCAGTTTCTAGGCTGTTATCAAGGCCAAAAAACCTTCCACGGAAGCAGATGGAGGTGAACGAGTGAAAGGAAGGCCTAACCTGTTGGTCTCCAAAACTGCCAGTGAAGCTATTCTTTATCCATGTGTTTCAACAACAATAATAAAACAAAGGCTTTTCACATCTACGGTTGTAAAGGGCAATATATTCTACAGCACTCCATAGTAACCCAATTGCTGCAATGAATAAAGATGAATATGCCGTTCATTTTGGTCATGTGCAGCTGATTTATATGAGTCATGGTCAGACCTCTGGTTCAGAAAAAAAGGACAACATATTTGCTAGTACTTTATTTTTGGAACAATTAATCCAAACCAGATGTTTTAAGTGAGTCTTGGCTTTTTGTGATCAACAAAATGGTTAGTTCTTTATGAATCATTTAATGTTTATAAAGTTGCCACCTACACAAGGCCTTAATGACTAAAATTGGAATATGGTCAAAAAACCTTGGGACAGATACGCAAACATGGGCAGTCAAGTCCATGTTCAGGGACTTAGATGAAGGGTGCTTTCTCTAAAGATTTCAGCTACCTACAGCTCATAGTAAAATTTTACTACAAAAGGAACTGAGGATGCTCTATGTCTGAAAAATTGGGACCACTAGTTTTACTTACTTATGAGGAAATGTTTGAAATTTTAAGCTCCCATATCCAATGCTGGATACAATACTGAAATACTGATCATAGGCAGAATTAAACAGGATTAGTGCTTTAGTCCTTAGAGTTTATCTTCAGTGTTAAAAGACAACATAAACAGCAGTGTAAGTTAGAAAGCGAGTCACTCTACCTCCTGTATAGTAGGAACATCAACAGCTGAGTGTACCAGCCTTCTATACATTGGATGTTTGTTGTCCTTCCCTTTCTTGTTTAGATCTATAGCCTGAAAGGATCATGAGACAGTGTAAGTAATTGCATTTAGAATCTGCTTAAAACACACACACAAAAAGATTAAAATAAACGCAATAGTTTGGAATATTTCAGGTGGGGAATACACAAGGCCAAACCGTAGATCCAAAATCTGACAGATTACATGTGTCTCAAACCTGAAAAATGTCCATTTCAAAGGAGCCACGGGCCCATGGCATATCCTCCTGCCAGAATGATACGGACCCAAGCAACGAGACACGGTAAGTATATGTTGAAATATACACACAGCTTATGAGAGAGGAAATAAAATGACGCCCTCCTATAGCCCTCCCCCCCGCACAGTCACAGATGGCCACCCTCTGCAGCGCAATCCAACACTTCGATAAACTTCCCCGTTTCAGACTCACCCGCTCCTTCATACGAGAGACTATGAATCGCAGGTATGTGCTCATCTCTTGTTTACTTGTGTTTTTCTTCTTGATACTCTGCCAAAGAAAAACAGGATCATATTATTATTTTAAACTTGACTTCAAAAATTCATCCAATAAAAATTTTCTCTGTATTACAACATTATTTGAAATGGTAACTTAGAATCACATATCACACAATTTTTCAGGGAAAATCTTTTCTGGGAAATTAGTAACACTAACATGTCATAACAACTATATATGTTGCTTTGAATTATGTCTGGGCTGAGGACTGCAGCTACACAAGAATTACGGGGTTTATTTCCACTTGTATCCATAATACTTTGTCAAAACCTCTCATGTAAAAAAGTTTCAAATTAAAATAAAGCAATGAAGAAAGGCATTTTAGGGAGGAGTTTAAAATTTATTTAATGGTCTTTTGTTAGCAAGGCATTAATATTTTCAGTAAAATAAGATAGTATTTTAAAAATAATATCCTGTACTATCTACAAATTATGTGCTTACTACGCAAAATGACACTCTCTAGGAGGAAGTCAAATAGACTGTAGCCAGTAAAAACTCAGAGCACTTTTTACTGCTTGAGGAACGTAGCAGTCATTGATTTTTGTGGTTCTAATCTAATCCAGATTCTGGAACACAGACTGCTTCTTTTTACCAGTTCCACAGTTTTTCCCCCTTAACTTAGACTAGTATAGAGACTTTTACCCACTCTTCAAAGTCAATGCAGGCTAGCAGGAGGCACTGCATACAGTAACGTGCTGCTAAAGGGAAGGTGGCTCTCTGCAAATGCCTGGCATGCTTTTACAAACCACCCTTCCCAGCCCCAGGACACAGCAGCTGTGCACAGTGTGCATGGATTTAAAACAGCTGCCTGGAAAGTGCTGTCTCCTCCCCTCCTTGCTCTTGCCTACTGCAGTTCTCCAAAACAAAAGCGCAGTGAAACAACAGCGCGGGTTGCAGGTGTGTTATCCTGAAGTGATTTCTAACTGCTCATCTCTCTTCCAAAAACATTCACTCCTCCTCACACCTCCAAATGCACTGGGTGCCAAGCTGAGTTCTCCCCTTCTCCTGCCTGACATCACCACCTGTATGCAAACTGGGTGGACCAAACTGGCTCAGTGACAGCTGCATCCTCAAATTTTGATGGTCTTTAGCAAGATCCACATAATTGTGCAGATGACTGTTGCTTAGCTAACACAAGAAAAAACAGAATCCGTGTCCTAATAGGTAGCTAAAAGAGGTATGAAGCTTGTGAATTATTAATCACTAGAAGTGTGCTATTTTTTACTGAATTACTTATATATGACTCTGAACATATAGAGGGAGCAGACACATTGAGTACAGAGCAACTACTTTTACTGACTTATCTGGCAAGAGTCAAAATTACACATTAGCACAAAAAAAAAAATAATCATAGGATTTGATTGTGTCTCCTCTGCCTATATTCCTCCTGCCAGACACTGAAAAACACAGGCTGGCCCTTGTGCTACAGCAAGTGTGCAACCTGTACAGCTCAGGATTGTACTTATTGCCTCCTTCTTAAATCAAAATTGCACACATCACTACCAAAGAAGCTGTTTACTTGATTGCTTAAAAGTATGCATAGAATCATGATGATCAATACTGAAATATTGGTTCAGTCATGAACCTGTACGGATACTCCATTATGCATAACAATACTATAGCTTTATTCTGACAGGACACTACCACCATTGGGTAAAACTCACTATTGTGGAAAGGGCCAGCACCAGGTCTTTCTAACACTTACAGTGCATTTAAGCATTATTTTCATAATATTAATAGTTCCCTGACCTTCCTTCCAAACTCTTGAGCGAGACAGAATTTTACCCTGCACTGTATGTCTCAATCACCTTCTTTATTTTCATGCTTTACTTTCTCTGCCGTGAGAATGTGCATTCTGCTGGAATTCAACTCACCTACTCAGTTTTGCATAAACCAACATTGCTACTGCAAATGCAAACCCAAAAGTGCATTAGATTATCTGCATTATGAAACGCTGCTGTCATTTTGTCATTTTAGGCACTGGAGTGCTACATGCTTGCTAATGACACAGCATTTTAAAAGACTGAAAGTTATTAGGACACGATAAGATTCACTTGCACTGACTAGTCCTTCTACACCTCTTTTTCTGACATGGTTTTGAATTTATTATCCTTTGAAAGTATTTCAGAATTCACGTGAACCGTTTTTCATGCCCTGCTGGGCAAGACAGTTTTGTAAGAGACTGTGTTAAGACAGATGGTTTACAGTCTTATTCTTCATATCATAAGAAAAGATAGCTGGCTTTGTATCATTATTGATGCCAGCAACTAATATTATCTTAAGCATCAATGAAAACAATATCATTAAGTCGCCAATTCTGGCAAACTTGAATTTCTCCACTTTTCCTTCAATTCCCTGCATTGATTTAAGAAAAATTTTATCTCCAGGTTCCTCTACTAAATGTTGAAAAGTAATGAATTTAGGGAGTCAGAGCCTATGAGCCATAAAAATGTCTTTTTATGGCAAGTTTGGTCACCCTTTGTAGAAAGCAAGTTACAATCCAACCACTTCATTCACTTTTCAACAAAGATGAGCTCTTTAGGAGGCACCACTCACACATTCTTTGAAATCTACAATGGAAACTGTGCAATTTTTTAATACCCCCCTGCTACTTTGTATTTTGAAGACTTCTCAGAGAAGTTAACCTCGAGCCACTTAAAACAAGAAAATAGATAGTACTAGATGGGGGATAAGATTTGCATAAAATCTATTTATATTGCTCTGACACAAGAAAATATACCCACTCTCAGGTCCCTTTATAGCCAGAGTGATATAGAAGCAAGTACAATGAAAATTAGCTCTTTTAATTTCCTACTTTTGGGAAGCAAAAACTATGATGATGGCTTATGGCAAGATCCACTGTATATCTTTTCCTACAGTCAGATCTACTAAGATATGCCACTGCAAACCTTGTTACTTAAACAAATTTCTTTCAAGGAGACTGGTAAGATTCAATCCAGCCCCAAAAGATTATCAGGATCCTATTTGTAGGATATATTATGTTACTATAGGACTGGGACGGAGTTGTCTTCATAGCAGCTCATATGATGCTAAGGTTTAGATTTATGACCAAACCAGAGTGATGTTTTAGCTCTTGCTGAACAGCGTTTGCACAGTGTCAAGCCTTCACTGCTTCCCACTCTGCCCCCACAAGGAATACACTGGGGGGCCAGCAAGGGGTTGGGAGGAGCCACAACCAGGCAGATGACCTGAACTAACTAACTGTGCCACATAATGTCATGCTCAGCAACAGAAAGGGAGAGGAGGGCGTTTAAGGGAGTCACCCATCTGATGCTTGGGAACTGGCTGGGCACCAGTCTACCCATGGAAGGTGGTGAGTGATTGCCATTGCATCACCTGTTTTATTTTGTTTTCTAACTCTTCTCTTCCATTTATTCACTTGTTGAACATTTTTCATCTTCACCCACAAGTTCTCTTGCTTTTACTCAGTCCCACTGGGAGCTGGGCAGAAGTGAGGGAGCGGCTGTGCAGTGCTGAGCTGCCTACTGGGGTTAACCCAAGGATGATTCCCAAGTCACACCAACTTTTACAGAAATGTGTAACCCTTCTGCTTTGACTCATGGTAAACTGAAAGGCTTGGTCAGCCATACGTGTTTACTCAGGGGATGTAGGAGTGAACTAATAACCTTCACAATAGCAATCCTCATGTAGAAGATTAATGAGATCTGGTAGGTGGAAGGCCAAGGCTGCAACCTAACTCTCTGCTTGTGGGTGCACGACATCGCTTATATATGCCTTATTCTCTGTGGCACATCTATTTCTTAGAAGCTGGTACGTGAAGATTGGATTTACATTGCTTTTTGTATTCAGTATTCCAGATTATAAATGCTGCTTAGCTGTTATAGTGGGTAGCAATATATTGCACTGTGCAGGTGTGAGTTATTTAGCAACTCTGACATGCTTACAGTGCAGGAATTCACTACAAAACTTTAGGAACCACACAAGGTTAGCAGCAGCGAGGGGCACTGCTAAGAAGCACTTCATCCTGCAGTAGCACCGTTTATGAAAGTAATGACTGTCCTTTGCACCCTGAGTTAGCGTGTAGCTCTCAGCTCCCAGGGTGCCAACGCTCACTGCGCTGCAGTTGCTGCAGTCTTTTATCTGAAGAGAAAAAAACAGGGAAATTCTAAGAAATGCAACATGTTAGTGCCAGCTTTCTGTCTAGCTATAATATTGTAAATTACATTTTCTCCATGTAAGAGAAACATTTCTCCATGTAAAGAGGTTTCCCTATAATCTCCCATTACCAAATATTTTTTTTCCCCTTCCTCCCTCAACTGCCATGTGTATACACACATCAAAGAGCTTCATTTCAGTTCAGTGATGGATTAGGTGGAGGCTGCTCAATGACAGATACATGTTTCTAAGGAACCAGTTCCATTTTCAGAAGCAATTCAGGTTTCCAGTGGTGTATCTGCAGAGGGGAACTATGTGCATGAGCCTAACATACATTCACCACTGCTGTTTAAAAACTCTTTGCTTTACCCACTGGCCCTTCGATATTTTTAGGGCTTAAATTTCCAGAGGAATTTGGTGCTACATATGGAAAGCTTTACTGCTCCACTGCCCTCTCAAACTCCCAACCCTCAGGTCCTCAGGTTTCCTGTACCATTAAGAAAGGTATGCAGGCAAATGGGATGTGTCTCAGAGCAACCAGTGTGCCGTATGCCCTAAGCAGCATACAGAAAAGTACCTGCATAAGCAGAGTATGGCATAAGACCTGCCTCTTTCAAGACCATCGACAGTTAAACTAGACTTGTTACAGCTGAATACACAAGTTGGTTTGTATTTGTATGGTGCATTGAGCACCTTTGGAATATGAAGCACCTTATGAATTAAATATGCTTTTACATGCACAGAGAAGGTGGTAGGAGGCTCTAAGTGGAGGTTTCCCATTTTTCTCACTGCTGTGGACAAATTCCTTTATACTTAATTAAATTTGCCTTTTGTGGCCCCTGTTCTGCTGGTTCCCTGATTTACTGAAGGGTCCATGTGGCTGCAAGGGGAATGGGAGGGACCTGCCACGCACTAACACCTCCCCGGGAGTGGGCTCTGCACACTGAACCACGTGGTGCTGATATGGGTCCTACACTAGGACTTCCCTTCACCCACCAATCCATGGCTATTATTTGTTTGGTTATTCCAAATTCTGTTTATAGAATATATGTCATCATACATTTCTCTAACTCCCACCATAACACCCCATAAAGTAAGTCAATAGAGCCATATTCTTTCTTCCTTCCTTGTATTTTACATCCACCATCTTGACTGACAGCTCGTACCTAAAACTCCCCAATCTAACTACTTGAGTTGCTTCACTTAAGTAACCATCTTTCTGTGCTTCTAACTTTCTACTGTTTGTCATTCTCACTTGTCAAATTATGTCTAATGTTAATTGTGAACTGCATGACAGTGTATTTTTATGTACTCTATGAATGCTTAGTACAGTACCAGAACTCAGAAATAGCCTATTTATAGAATACTTATCAGCACAGCATTTAATATCTTAAGTTCTACAGTTTACTTTACTCTCATATATATAAAAACCAGAAATATTGAAATACCTGCTACGATAGGTAAATTGGTTATAACTTACTGTAGAGCACATGCATGGAAGATCAATGTCTGATCAGATGATTGTAAAAGATTTAGTAGTAAAGTTAAGCCATATGAATAAATCTTTTTGTTTCACAAATCAAAATCTATTCCTCAGGGACAAATTGTATGTCACCATGCATGATTTTGGCTTTCTATAAAATTACTTTAATATTTGAATTTTTTAAAAAAGGAGTAACAATAGTCAGTTACCCTAACATGTGATCAATATTCTCCTATTCAGAATTTTGTATATATCTATTTACCCACCCAAAAAATGCCTAGTATTTTTGCAGCACTTTCTGTAGTCTTTAGGTGCTAAATGAACAGCTGGAGAAAACTGATTTCCTCTTTCTGCCTAACCAAGGAGCAGCAAAAAATATACAAGTCTCCTGCATCCTCAGAGATTGAGTTGACTAACTTTGTCTTGAATGGACCATGCCAGTAGTGGGGAATGTAATCTCTAAGTTCATTCGATATCAAGGCTTTTCCTTATGACCTGTCTACCAGGAATTTTGCTGATAATACAAATTTATTTCACTTAAGACAATGATTACTCAGCAGTCAGGGAGAATTTTCAATCACTGCAATGTGGTTTGGATTGAACTTACTTTGACTCTTGACTCCTGCTGAGAATTATGTAGGGTACAAAATATTTAAATTGGTACTGTCAAATTGAAAAAAACAAGCCAGGAACTGGACATTCTTGCTTATGGATGCCGTGGAGAAAAACCACCAGCAGGGAAACAGAGTTCAGAGCAAGGTTTGCAAGGGACTGTTATTAACGTTATGGGAGGGAAAATATTTTAAAGTTATGAACAAATCCTTGGCAATGTCCTTTATAAAATGTTTCTGAGTAGTCAAGTGTGCAAGGTAAAGCTGCACAGGTTGATTGAACTACTACAACCAGCAATTGTGAAATGAATAATCCAAAGGCTTGCTGACCTTGGCAGCATTACAGAAGCAATCTTTACATAAGAATGAAGTGTTCTTAGATTATTTCTCCCAATATATTAGGTTTCAAACATACTTTTACTTTACTTTGTGAAGAGCTTTGAAATCCCCAGGTGAAAAGTGCTATGTCCAGTTACAAGAATAAAGTATGAAAATATATGTGTCTCTTTGTCCCAGCTACTACTTTTCTTGAACGTACATATTTACTGCTGATAATGCAAAGTAAATCCCGTTGCCCTTATGCAAGATAGTTAAGCTCTGTTATGTTGTCTGGACATCAGCCAGGGCTCTCTAAATTACCATAGTTTTTTTGATATAGGCTTCTCTCTTGTTTTTAAAATCCAATTAGAGCAGTTATTTCCTAGGAAGGTGGGGGGAGAGTAGCAGAAGAATACTGAAGCCAGATACAAGGATGCTAACTCCTGTGCCAAACTAGACCTCCTTTGCTTACAGGGACTGTGCAAGCCTCCTTAGTCCTTAGTCCAAGTTTGCAGAAGTAGGGCTCAAAGTGATTCTGATTAATTGTAAGGAAATCAGAGCTGCCAGCATAGGGGGACAAAAGTACCCATGGCACCAAAAATGGCAATATTCACAAAAATCATCTGAGACACTGAGCAAGCCAAAGATCTCTGGGCCACCAGAACTGCTCCTTAGTCTTCGTATAATAAAAGGGAACCCATACGCAGAAAGACAGACCCAGTGTACTGGTCTGAGTTTCACAGGATTTTTTTCAAGGTAAAAATTTGTTTAATAAAGGATTTGAAGGCTTCAGGATGAAAGTCAAACTGTTCTCAAAGCTGACCACCCTGCTTATCTGTGCATATTTCATGCAATGATTCAGCATTTCCACTCTGATGACATCCACGTTATGAGACAGATGTTATATCCCATCTCATATACAAGGTGGCTTATTTGCATTCCCTACTCTCACCAGACTTCATCTAAAATTATTGGTAAGCTACAGTGAAGACTGAATCCAGTTTACCCAACTTGAACTATTTATAAGAACTATCAATACTTATTACGAGAACCAACAATTATTAAAGAGATTTATTTAAAAATCTGAAAGCAATTCACCTATATATCGTCATTCTTTGCTTTGTTTTTAACAGAGAGAATATTGAGTAGCTAAATTAAATGCTAGTAATTCAATACAGTACATGTCCTTATTCTTAAGTGTTTTTTCCCTGCCACTACTTCTTTCTCATTTCTTTCCACTTCCCTGAGGCAGGCTTGATTTTCTTGCTGTTTCCCTACACCCTGAAGGCTCCCAATCTGAGGGAACAGGCAACAGGTTTTTTACAATGGGTTCTAAGGTAACAGCAGTCAGAAAGTGCTATATTGAAACAAAACAATCCACGTGTTTTCAAAAACTGCTTCTCCATGCTAGGAAGTGCCTGAACCCTTACATTCCTTGCAGCACAGATCATCTGAAGGTCAGTCTGCTGCTCTACAGCTACACCTAAGCTTTTAGCAAGGGAATTTCCTCTCCCTCCAGCAATCCAAGCCAGAGTGCAACTAGCAGTTTTATGCCTTTCTATAGCAATAACTTTATTTTAAACATTCATATACATTATTCTCTCCATTTTAGGAGACCTAGGAATGTGCTCCACTGGGGGAGGTGATGCTGAGATGACAACAGAAAGGAGAAGTATCTGGCTGAGTCAAGGCCAGGTACCAGTAAGCACCATCCTGACTAGACTGTTTAGTCTTCTAATGACATGCAGACAACATACCTGCTCGCTCTTGGAAAGTGTATAAAAAATACTCTTTGCTGTCTCTCTACCATACTCATAAGAATAGCAATTTTAAAGAAAAAGCAATACAAATATGGATGGCTATGGGTGAAATCCAGATTGGTCTTTTTGCACTGACAGAATCCACAGAGGTAAATGAGAAGCAGGATTTCATCCCATGTTTTTTGATACTGCGCTCACCAGTAACATGATTGTGGCTTTATAATATACACTATGATTCCAATAAAATATTAAGAATGCAGTCATCAAAATACAAAAAAGTTACATTATGATTAATTAAAATAATGTTAGGTAAAAACAGCATCTTATACAGCAATTTGTTTACTCATGTTGAAGATTTCCACAATATACTGCATTCACACGTGGCACACATACACACACCCATTCCCACACAGTATATATACTGTGTGCATAAGTAAAACTTGCTCCAGTCTTCAAAAACAACCATCTGCTACATGCACCATATTTTGGTATCTCTGTATAGATGCTCTAGTTATGTACCATCATTTCAATATTCAGTTCTTTATCCATTAACCTGGCCAGACCATCTGGACACCTTAATGAATCTATTAATGAATATCAATCCTCTAATCAGCACATGAAATCTCATAGGTACTCACCCTGCAAACTGGGCACTGCCAGTGACTACTGCTGTCTCTAAGCCTGAACTCATCAGACAAACACTTGGAATGATACACACGAAAACACAGGTCACATATCAACACCTCTCCAGGCAAATGGCATTCAAAACAATACCAGTCATGATTTTCTGTTTCCCAGTCCTACAAAAAATACAAAATATTTTGGTATGACATTCTGTCAAAATCCGCAGGAACTAAGAACAAAATTGATATGTCTTGAAATCCAGCAGCAATTAGACATTATAAACATTTAAAGAAGTGTAAAATATTTAAAAACAGGGGAAAACCTACATGCTTAAAGATCTTTACCAATTTAATACACACTAACTCCAATAGAATATGAATGCCAAGCTTTACTTTTTTCAAGTGTCTGATTAGTAACAATTTCAAATATGAGCTCTGTCCACAGTGAAAAGTGGGTTTGTTTTCTACCTTTGTATAAAAAACACTTGTTGACCTCTCTGTATTAGACTACAAACAAAAGTTTGTGCACCTCAACAGACCATACCTATTTCCTTGGACTATTTCCCCTTGTTTTGATAGTTACAGGGTATTTTCAACTGTAATTTTCTGAAGGGTGGTCCCTTCCAGTCTTAACTCTCTTAAAACTGACTTTTCAGCATCAAAATGTTGTTACAAGAAATAAATGAAATAATTAACCTATTACTGCAAGAAATGTTTCTGCTAAGCAATCCCAATGCAATTCAAAAAACAGAAAATGTTTCACTTGCAGTGCCAAACAGCACTGGGCTTATTCCCGAAATGTTCTACAGAAGACAAAGGATATGATTCTGCTGATGCACAGGTGTCTTTAATACACTCTTCCTTGAAAATTCAGCCCCAACGGCCAAATTCTGACCTTTGAAACATGTGCACAAGCTTTGCTGAAGTAAATGAGAGCAGCATGCATATAATTTGGAGGCAGAATTTTGCTCTATTAATCTACAGTACTATAACCAAGCAGAACTGCCAGTGGCCACCGTTAAATGTTTATGTTTGTTATCTGAAATGCCACACTTTCCCCTACACTTAGAAGACAAAATAGCTGTCATATCTGAGATAGAACTCCCAATGCCTTTTCATGTCAAATGTCACTTTTCAATGGGTTCAGATCTCTGAAAAAAATATTCCTATTCTTCAATAAATAATCTTGATAAAAATCTGATCAGGCTATTTTTAATGTCATGTCGTAAAGGTGGAGTTAGCAATTCCCACAAACTGCCAGAATTGGCATTTGTCCGATTCTCATTTTCCTGTGCCTGGGAACTACGGCCATTTAAGTCCCGGTGTGAGAGGTCTCCTCCAGCGGAGCAGCAGCAAAGGGCTACACAGAAGTGGCACTTCCAGTCCCTCGTGCTGCAGAGCAGCTGTGTTGTGTACACAATTCATCGGACCAGAGTCCCTATGAATAGAAGAGACTTAGGGACAGCCTCAACCCAGATTGCCTACACTAAAGTTTATACACCATGAATGTTGGGACTGCAGGGGCAGTAAATTTAGGGTGACAAAAGCCCCAAACAACCTTTAACCAATTATTTTTGAACTCAGAACTTTGTCCTCCTTTGTTGTTCAGATTAACACTGTAACTTTTCTATTGTTTCTCCTCATTTAATTTTACTTGCCTATTCTCTATCTCTCAGAATGGCATAATGCCACTAAATTTGGCTATAAAGAACAAATTCTTGTTTCACGAAATCCTTCCTCTTCCACAAAGTCCAGTGGCAGTAAACTTTGGAAGCCCTCTTTTTATGATATTTTAGACACAACTAAAGATACTGCATTGTCAATGTACTTGATTTGCCTGTCGATTGACAAAAATCAGTTTAAAGTATTGCTTTGTATTTCTTCCATATTAAGTGTAATTCTTATCTTCTTTATGAAACAAACCAATAAACAGAAAAGATCAGATGGCAATAAAAGGCCAATTAAGCAAGATAAAGAATCAGTTTTGATTAAAGATCTATCCAGATAAAAATCAAACCGTAAAGACCCCAATAGTTCCTGACTACTGAGGAATTTCACCACAGAATCAGGATTCCAGGAGTCTTAACTTTTATTCATACTAGCTACTTATTGGTATATCCCAGATATTCCATTGTTAGGAAATATGCTGGCAAAGAGATGTGGAATTTCATAAACATATACAAAAATGTACTTGCTGGCAAGAAAAATCATACACTCAAGCCAGAAACCATGATGTTACATAAAGCACCAGAAGAAGCTTCCTTGAGTATTCACACTGTAAAGTTTTGAAAACATCATTATTTCTAAATATAATCACCCAGGTTTTTCACAGAAAAGATTTTTAGTTTAATGCAGTATATTTAGTGCATAAGCATATATAAAACATTCATTTATGCAATATATTTGAAAAGTTAATAAAGAAAATAAAAAAGGTACATAGCCCTTGTGAACAGCTACACTATTGACTTCAACAGCAAGGTCAGAGGCATTAATCTTGCTCCAACGGCAATGAAATGTTATTGCTTCTCTTGGTTTACGTAAGTTTGAACGGGAGGAGAACGTTCTCCCAACATACTTTTTTTCATGCAAGAGATCAGATTAATTTAAGTGGCTGAAACTCTGTCTGTCAGTGCTCGGGGTAGGACAGGTCAAAATTCTCCGCCAGCTGCAAACACGGTTAAGTCTGCATTTACAAAATACACCACCAGGTGTCACCAGCCACTCCGGAAAGGACTGATTAAAGGGCAACCATTGTAACATCATCTTGAACTGTAACATGTGAGTAACCACTTCCAGCCCCCGGGAGAGAGAAAAAACCATCAAACTACATACATACATAATGTAGACTAAACTCAGAATTGGAAGTGATGTGGATGATGGTGGTGGTTAATATAGTAAACTAAGCTATCCTAATGGAAGACAGAAACGTAATAGAAAATATGACAGAATTCAAAACCACATAGTGCAAAAATTGTTCACCTTGTTTTTTGCTGCTGTCTGGGAAAAAGGCTGCATACCGTAGGCCTTTCAAAATAAAAACAAAACAAACTTTGTATCTATACTGTAAGCCATCCGATTATCAGGATATACACAAGGCTAGAAAGAATTCATGCACAGTGACCAGGAAATCAATCTGTTACTTCTAACATCTGGTTGCAAACATTTCCTCCTGCATTTCTAGAATGCTACCTAGCGCTTTTACACATTTTGTTTCTTTAAACTATCCCAACGTACTTACATCATTAAAAGAACCCAACACCCATCTTCTTCCCCATAGACACACCCACCACCAGGCCAACTTAGAAATCATCAAGAATATTAATGATTGTTAATTAATGCACTCTTTTTGATACATAAACCTTCTTTGGGCATCTAAAAAAGATCCCTGTAATGTAACTTACTGCATAGGCAGTGGCCCCACCAAAATCAAAGCAACACCTTCTTTGCTGCACGTTACCAAAGGTTAAACCATCACTTTATCGATAAACCCCACAGTCCTTTTTTGTGTATAGAAGGTGATACATTTTCCCGGGACCGTGTGGGGTGATGGCAGAATCTCCACCGCAGGAACTCAATTTGCCAATAACTGTTATTTCCTGATGCCGGGCAGGGAAAGCCTCCTGGGTCACTGCGCTGGCAGACGAAGGGAATCCTCCGCCGGCAGCACGGGGCTGCCCCCGTTCAGCAGTTCAGCGGCACCCAGTGATGGCCACAACCCCCCGAGGGATTGGGTTTGGCAGCGGGGCTGCATAGCTCGGATGCAACAGGAGGCCTTTCCCCCCTCGTTGGACTCCGCCGCCCATCGCATCTGTAGATACATGCGTCAGCAGGGCAGCAAACCTCTGCTCGGGGGACTGTGCTTAATAGCCAAAGAGCTATGCTCTGTTAAGCAGAGAGGGATCTCGCGGTGATACGGGTCACTTGTGGTCACTTGAGCTTCATATTCAAATCAGTCAAACGTTAGATCATAAAGGTCACTTTGCACGGACATAAACAGTTGAGATTTCTCAGCAACGTGAATGAAACAATGCAACAGTTTTGAAAACACGGTTTAAATTATGTCCAACACGTAAGCTTACTTTTTTCGTGATTTAAGTAGGTTGCCTTAAAGCAAATACATAAATTTATTCTGGAAGTACAGAAAAATAACATGGGACAGAAAATGTCAGGCTATCCAGAACATTTGACAATTTAAATACAGATAAACCCAACAGAAAGGAATGAATCATCATGTCGTAGCCCTTACTGTAGAATAAAATATATAGTTGTTGTCAAGAAAAGAATAATTGTAGTGCATAAAGAAAATGTCCATTATAATGCAAATGTACATGGAAAAGAAATGCTTACTCATTAGTAATGGAGATTTACTTAGCTGTAATTGAAATAGGGAATCTGTATGTTGGAGAATGTGACATCCTGCTGTACAATTAGCATACCATTAAGTAGGAGATGTGAAGCACATACTGACAGAAAAATTAACAGTAACTTAGAGGTCACAATTGCAACTATTAGGTCACTTCCATACCTTAGCAAGCCCATAATTATTGTAAAAAAAAGACGTAAAAACAATTAGTAAGTTTTTATTTTCCTATAAATTATATGTATGCATAGCACATGAAAACAATATAACCTCCTTTCTTAGACTGTCTAAAAGGACCACTTTGCCTTTTTATAATGCATATTCCATTAACATAGCTCATTTCTTACCTGTTAATCTGTTTTCTCCAAGTCCCTTAATGGTAGCCCAGATACTCGGTATTAAGTCACTCTACTATCAGACGGAGAGAGGAAAAGGGAGGGGGAAAAAAGGCAAAACTCTATTCATGAAGCTCCCCTTTAAGGGGATTTGCTGGTTTCACACTGTTGAACTAGATCTCCCAAACCATCCAAATTATAGATATCCTTTGGACCCAACCAGTAAGCTAAAAAAAAAAGGGGGTCACATAGGTGGGAAAAACAATTATAAGTCAGTTAACTCTTTGGTGCAATCATGTTTATTTACAAGTAATATACATACAGTTCTGGTGTCCTAAATTCAGTATGACGCAAATGAAGGAAAGCATTTTCCATGGAGCTCATGGTTTCCAGCATTTCCTGTGTGGCACTTTTCCGTAGCATTCTTTGGACTTTTTTTCTTCCCAGGTGTTTCAAATGCTTCTCCAGAGTTTCTTTGCTGCTTACCTATGTACTGCTGTGGTGTTTCTCTCTATCTCTCATCCACACTCATGCACACACAGCTCCTTCCAGATGGCTGGATTTTCATTCAGACCCACCTGTGCGCCAACTCATGGGCAGCCCTGTGCAGTTCTTTGCTCCAACAGTCCCTACAGCTCCAGCTGTCCAGCCCATACAGAACTTCAAGGAGCTTTTCACATTCAGTCTAAAGGAGGAGTTATTAGCAGATACACAGTAGATTTCACCACTTGGTATCCTAACAACACTTTTGGTCCCTCACAGTGGTGGAATCTAGAATGGCAACAAGGTCCATGCCAGCAGAAAGAAGTTGTTTACAAAATATAGAAGATTTAAAAAAAGTAGTGTTTGCATGCTACATTTATTTCAAGATATTTTCAAATCACCAACCCAAAACTTTAGGGTAATTTTTCCTGACTATTTGATAACCCTTTAGAAAACTGAAATGGATCTCAATCAATGAGTTCCTACCATTTCTCAGACTCACATTTCTTTGACATCTAATGAGACATATTTTTTTTCTGTCAGTTTCTCACAATAGGTCATGCCCAATTTGAAAATATCATTTCTGAGGCAAACGTTTTTGATTCTGTTATTTTAGGATTCAGGAACAGCCGTAAGGAACACTTAATTCTCCCCACCTCCATCAGCTTTAACATCAGAGTTCTTTGATTTTCTCACTTTCAGCTAAGAGAGAATCTTTTAAAATTTCGGATTTTGCTGTTAAGGCTTTTGGTAACTCTTCACTGGAACCCAACAGAATTGACTACCAATCCATATCAAGAGGACAGATACGTTGAAAGAAATGCCTCCCACAAGAATTACACATTATTTTTTTCACATCTTTCATTTTGCAACCTGCATCCATCATCATCTGCTGTTGGAAAGTAATTCCTATCTTCTGTACTTAAATCTTTGATATTTCAAACTTTCTGCTGTAAATGAAAAGCCTTTATTATAATAACAAGTGGTGCTACTGCATTCTAGCATAGGCATATCTACCACACCATCACTCTTCTCTGCTGAGTCCTCTCCTTAAGAGGTCTCAGAATATGCCGCAGCAACCTATGTCCCCATTCACATTAAACAACGCAGCATCTATTTCATTCTAAACACATTCTCCATTCTTAATCAATAGGTTCCTTTCTGACTTTTTCAAGCAGCATCTGTTCCCATCAAAGCTTTCTTGGTTAGACATGAGCTTTACTATAGATAACTGTTAAAACTTTGCAGTCTTTATGACTCAACAAACAGAATGTACCACTGTGGGGACACACCACCTATGAGCACTCCTGTCCTCTGGCAGCACAAAGCCTGAAGAAAATGCTTCTTACTTATACATCTGCTGTAAACAGCTACTGCGCACTTAAATTATTTGCCTGTTCACCAATACTCCTCTCAAAGCGTGACTATCAGAATGCATGCCCCATACAAAAGGTAGTGTAAAACAGGCTCAGAAAGGAGCAGTTTTAAGAGACTAGTATGTACCTCCTGTACATGCACACTGGCCTCTTTTCTTCAACAGGCTATATCAATTTGGGTACAGTAGCTAGTAAAAAAATCTTCAGCGTAGCATGGATCTCCAGCAGATGTATTGGTTTTCACTCAGACACCAGCACACATCGAATACTACCTGGGTCAAACAAACACAACGTGTCATGGAACACCATTCCCAGTAGTTTTTCAAACGCAGTGGGAACGCTGTGTATGTTTTTTGCCAGAGGTCCTACCCTGCTGTGAGGGCAGTCCTCCTCCTGCCCTTTGGGTCAGCCTTCTCGTCATGACACTGCATCCCTGGCTCCATCTAGGCCTTAGCAAGCATGAATCCTCCTGTAAGTTTGCTTTCAGTAGCCCACTGCATCTGCTTTTATCTTTCCATCAGAACGACAGGTTAGGCTCCAAACTGAGGAAGGCATGATCAATTCCTTGATGGCCCAGAAGACTCACTCCATCTTTGCAGCAGTTAAATGGTGAGCTGGCTGTTAGATACAGTATTTCCCTTTTATCATTGCTGTACAGGATCCACACTTGATCAGGATGATTGCTTTACAATGATAAAGTTTCTTGGATCATCTCATGTTTTACATTTAATGTTAGAGTAATGCATTAGAGTAAATTCAGCATCAAAATAAGCTTATTTTCTCCCCAGTAGTTTCCTAGATACGTTGCCTCCTGTTTTGCATCTATTTTTTTCCTACTGCTTTTGCTCATCAAAAGTGCTCAGCAAATAAACAAGCATCCATCTCTCCTTCAAAGCCAAAAAGAGTTCAGCAGCTAGAATCCCTTTATGAAAATTGTTTCACTTTATCTTCTCCATCCTTTTCTAGAAAACTACCACAGCAGGCAGCTACAATGATGCGTGCTTTTACAGACAGGATAATCTGTCCACTGCAAATCAGTTGCCTTTATAGATCCTTTCCTTTGATGACCTGGGATTCATCTTTAAAATAGATTTCCATGAACTGACACTGTAGGATACTTGGTAGGTATACATTACTCAGATTTTATCACAAAGAAATCCAAAGCAATTATGTCCTCACAACTACATCAGCATCGTGCTTAATTTCAAGTACTATTATTTATTTATTTATTATGGCCATGATTTTCATAATCTCAGCAATTAACTGTTTGGGGGCTTTTTACATTATTTTTAATTTCTCTCATTTTAGAAATGAGTTTTATTCTAAAAAGAATCAATACAAAACCATTAGACAGGAGACAGACCAAAATCTCCTTCTCCGTAGTGCATATTAAACACAGACATACTTTTAGGCTCCTGATAACCCATTTCCATTTTCTTCACTGATAACTGCTTCCTCTTCTGAAGCACTGATGCAAGAAGACTCAGGTTCTGCAGTGAATTCCACAACCTCTCAGAACGCTTTCAGCTTTCTTTCATTGAGTTTAATCGCAAGCCTAAGTTTGTCTAATTAATTTATTGCCAGTTTGTCTCAGAAGTCTTCTGTTTCTGGCAGAAATTGTCGAAGTCTTCTCTGGACGCCTGCCAAGACAGGTAGGTTTTTATTCCCTCTCCCACCTTGTAGGTATGTTCTGGACAATTCAGGGTGATAGACTCCGAAGTACAGAGCCAGTTTCTAGCTCCAAGAGCTAAAGAAGTGAAGTTTTTTTCAAGAAGCGTAGCAGCATGCCAGCAGCCAGAATGACTGCTAAAATCCCTGCCACACTTATTTTCTCAGCCTATGAGCTGTGTTCCTGAAGCAATAAATAAATCTCAGTTTCCCTCCCAAGAAGATCATGTTTGGGTAGCAGTAGTTTACATTATTTGAGGTGAGACAATACAAATATTCTCCTCCGGGATATTACAAATAGAAAATAGTTTCAAATGAAAATATTTTTTTCTTTCTTCATGTTCCAAGTGAGTTCAAGGTTAATAGAAACTTTCAACATATCTCCTCAGAAACTGGATCTGCTTCTGCTATTAATGTCACCATTTTTTACTTAGGTTGAGCCAAGAGGAGGTCTGTAGGCTATTTTCATTAGGGAGATAAATCAGAGATGGAGTGAAGTATTTATTAGGTGTAATGCCTTTTATTTCCACATTATGTATGTGAAGGTTTTGTTCCCCTAGAAAGAGGATGAATCCAGACCAGAAAGAAACCATCTCTTTGCCTCTAGTTCCAAGTCTCATTCCAAGAAGAACTGTACACAAAAGGGGTCTCCCTCCCCTTTTCTTTCTTAAAATATGTATACACTGCTTTTCTAGCCTTATCTTCTCCATGGGATTTTGTACTGTTTTTCTAGGCTGATGTTTCTACACACAGAGAAACATCTTATCTGAACCAACAGCAGAACCTCCTACACACTTGGTTTACAACTTCTTGTCCATGTCCCCTGTGCTGTAGGCGTGGCTGGTACTGTTTCAGCTGCCAGTGATATAAAGGCATGAGGGCTGTATTTATTGTGAATGAAGCATGAATATTAATAAGTTCATCAGCTTTAATGAAGTCTTATTCAGTGACCAGCATCACATAATAATAAAAAATTCAAAACAGTTGCCAGAGATGCAGAGCATTTTGAAACCACAAAGTTAATAAAAACTAAACTACTAGGTCACAGTTGGCACAAAAGAAGTGGAAAAAACCAAGATGCATATTTTCAGACCAAACTCAAGATGGACTGATCTATGTCATCTAGTCCATTAGCATAATTAAAATCCCATGATGGAAGCTTTGTATGGACTAGTTTGACTAGTTTACTCCAAACCTGGACGTAAATTATTCTTTGAATGCCCTTTCATTCAGAAAAAAAAAAACATTTTGTGAAATCTGTGAACAACATCATCAGTATCTCAACTCTAGAACAGTGAGTGAAAGCCTCAAAGAAGAACACAGCATTACATTGACTGAATTTTTAGAAGTCAAGTTGGCAAAGCTGGGAGAGGTAAGTGAAAATGCTGATGAGGTGGTTTTGCCAGTTTAAAAGAAGCATCATCTCATGTATGCAGTAAGATGGTCTCCACCACTGTAATCTTTGGTAATATGAAGATCCCTCAAAGCAGAGTGAGCTCTTTTTTTAGGGGATGAAAAATAAGGATGAGCAGAGGAGAGGGAAGAAATACTCCTGAACAGACAGGAAGAGAAGAACAAGATGAAAAGGGAATGCAGACAATTTTTCATGATTCTTAACCCACCTGGAGACAGGAAGAGCCACTGGAATGGCAGTGAGGCCATTCTCATGAGCTGCCTCCTAATAACCTTAATGCAAAGACAAAGGAGGGTCTTGGCTTCAATACAGCAAGAATTTCTCATCCATGAGGTGGGAGTTCATAATTCTAATTTGCTTCTCAAGGAGAAAATAGTTTAAGCTTTGATTTGGCAATTTGAAAATAATTGATTTTCTGAACTTTCAGAAATCCACACCAGGATATCACACCAGTGACACTAATTTTTGACTCAATAGTAAGCAGAATTTTATACTAGCGCACTTTGTGATAATAATTTGCAAGAAAAACAATTGCTTTTAGCACACAGTGGAGTGATATGGTGGAAGTCTCTTGGCAAAATAAGCTCTGAATGATGGGACCTTAGAGGATGGAAAGACAGACAGCAAAGAAAGATTCAGAGAGTTCCAGAAACTCATTTCCCTTGAGTGCTCTCGTGTGACCAGACTGGTATGTGGCCTGACCCTCAAAGCCTCCTCGTACTCTCCCTCGGGTGTGAAATAAGAGATGGAAGCCAGTCTGAACTTTTTCATAGGATCATTCATTAACTCTTTGCATCAGTGAATCACCAAATGTAAAGAACACTGGTACTTCCACAGTAATAAGGAATCTACGTTGAATGTTCCAGTCTAGAAAATCCTCAATTCGTTACAACATGTGAGGAATAGTAACTATCATGGTTTGGGCTGTGTTGGGGTTTGGATCAGTGAATTCACACAGAACTTAAGATTAAAGGCAATATGGATGGATAAAACAAATGGAGAATGTTTTTAAACACTGAAGGAAATTTTTCTGCATTTGGTGTGAGATGTTCTTCCTCTTTGTGCTCCCTAGTTGTAAGAGCCTTCATGATGTAGGCACCGGCTGTCACTTTTGCTGTTTCACATTATCCTTCTGCTTCTAACTGAAATGAATGGGATGTAGATTAAAACCACTCCTCACCCTTGTCAGTTAGAAATCCCTAGCTTGCTAGCAAACACTGGTAACTATGTAGGTTGTTTTTGGTTTGAGGTTTGGGGTTTCTTTTTTTTAATTTAAATTGTATTTTACGTACAGAAAAGTTACAAACCCTAACAGTGACTGTTCTTAAGCTTTTTACAATTATCTTCATATTTATGGAGACTCAAGATGACACAGTTCAAAAAACTGTCTACCACTACTGACCTAGCATGGAAAAATCAATATAATTACAAAAGCAATTAAGCATGGCAAGTGAGAAAGCCAGCCTTTGCTCAATCTAAAACAATTTAGATTAACACAAACATAACAGCCAAAATACTCCTTTCTCATAGATTGATCCTAGCGAAATTGAAGCTGCAATACATCAAATCACAATAATCACTGGGTGTGTGCCTAAGGTCACTAGGGTTAACAAAACCACCTTCAAAACTCACAGTGCTGGCAGTGTGTTACAGCAAAGGTTAAAATGATGAGAAAGCAGACAGAATAAGGAGACTGATTATTTAGGCAGCCTTGAGACTTGAAAGTATCTGAAGTCACTTTGAGCAAGCACCAGCAATTTTTAGATATAAAATATCAGAAAATCCCCAGTAATGAGTTAGCAATACATGGGTGTGTTGGGAAAAAGTACATTCTACTTCTGATGTTTTCTGAAAACAGGAAAGCAAGCAAACTGTCCCTCCGAATAGTATGCTTTCCACTAAACCAAAACATCTTTAGAGGGAAAAATTGGAGAGGCAATAATTTAGATATGGAGAGTACTAAATGCATAGGAAAATGACTGCATCTAAACCCCAAAGTCAGACTTGACTAGCCAAAAAAGTTGCTGGCTCTTTCTACAAGCCATCAGTTAAATGATGAGATAACAGAACTCTGCAAAAGGGTGGCTTCTTGAAAACATAATTACCTTGTATGTATTTTGAAAGAAATAGCTCAAAGTGCCTTAAATAAGTGTAAAGCCTCACTCTTCACATCTCATTAGAGAATTTGGCCACTATGAACCAATGTTAAACCACAGCAGTGCTATGAGATATGCTGCATCAGATGCAAATAATGAACCCATGTAATTAACACATCTCCATTTTAGAAAAGCACAATATTGGTTGGCCTTATGAACACACGTGAATTGAAAATGTACATTCAAAATGCAGTTGATTGGATCAATGCAGTTTTATGACTTAAATCACACACATTAAATGCTCAAAATAGCTCTGTGCCCACTGTTTGTATAAAAATCACAAAATAAGTAAATGACTAAGACAAACTAACTCTAAGAACCGTATCCCACCCTCTCCTAAGGCTACATGACATTGGTGCATGACAGGTAGAAGTACATAAAAACTATAGCATAACTGAAAATAGAAATGGATAAGTAAGGAGATACATGATTCTTTTCTTCAAGAACTGCATTTCCCTTCTATTTTATTGACTGTATTGAAAACATAGTTACAACACTGATTTGCAGATGTTTTTCTAAACACAAAGTGCAAGGAGATAATTTATTTTACGCTGATAATAAATAATACTTCCAAAGTCCACAAGTTCCATGAGAAATAAATAAAGCTTTTAGAAAGAAAAAGTAAACTTCCATTACCAGATTTCAGGACATTTCCCTTGCAAGGCAAGAAGCTGGAGAGATTTTGTTGAATTGCATAATAATGGCATTGACAAACACTGAAAATGCAAAATTCCTAACTAAAATCCTAGATGTTTATGGAAAATAATTTATTTATTTTGTCAAATCTATTAATCATCTGCAAGATGAGAAAGCCTGTAAGATGAGAATACATTTTGAAAATGTGCAAAACATCTGTATAGACAGCAAATGAGCAAACAAAATCAATACCTGCACAAGCCCTGGAGATATAATATTTGCAGTAAAGTTTTTGTACAGGTACTGACCCTTAAATATCAGTTGAGATACAGTATGTTTGGCAACTGACTCCATATTTTAAATTTAGTAACTTATATAAAAATATTTCTCCCACATACATCTGAGAGAAAAAGAGAACAATTTTATGTTGTTCTTAAATCTTATCATCCTTTCTTCCAGTTTTTCAGAATATTCATTTTCACATGAGTTGTCCCTTCCTGATGCCATCAAACTGTTTTGTCTTTGCACCTCAGCTTGTTCTATCTCTAAATATATAAGATTTTACTTCTTTTTTTTTTATCGCAACTTCAAATACTGTGATTACAGTATTTGTAATCTATCTGTGATACAGATAGAACAGTGATTACAAACTAGCATAATTTTTTTTAAAACATTCCCCTGAAGGCTAAGAGTAACCCTATCACAGATCATGTCCTTACTGCACGGATCTATCACTATGTCAACCTACTGGATAGGACAAATGTTTGGAAACACTTAAGAAAGCACCACAGACCATCTAATGAATCTTTTCCAAATAGAGCTGTATTTTCATAATACGTATGCTTTTAATTATTGCTACCATTTCGTAATCAGTCCACAGTCATCATTAAAACCAGTACTTTTAGGCCTTGTGGCTGCCTCTAGTCAGGCACCTATATAAGTAACAGATATGGGTGCTCAGCAGTTCTGCGACCCAGGCCAGTAACTTATTTACTTCAATATGGATTTAAAATGATAATGTTTACATCCAAAACTTCAAAAATTAAGCAAATACTCAAAAAATGGGAGGAGGGACAAGAGGAATGTATCCCTTTGTTAACTCCTTGAAACGGCTTGTCCTTACTGACTTCCACTGTGGTGCCAGAAAACAAGCTAAAATCCAAAGGCATTTTTGTACCGATGCCAACAGGTGGTGGATCAGTTCTCAAGTCTCTCTCTTTCTCGTTATAAGCTTTCCAGTTTTTCTGTAGTACAGGTCAAACCGAGTTTGACAATTGGGCCAAGGGTCTGTCTATAACTGCTGAAATTTGCTGAGTCTGAAAGCCCTGTTCCAACTTTAATAGCCGTATTTCATAGCGTCCTATCTCCTACAAGTGAATCTCTGAAAAGACTTCTGTGTGTTCGTCCTCACTGAAATGTAACTTGAGCTCATGGTTCAACAGTCATTAGTACCAGATCTGAGCGGTACTGAATTACAAAGAACTACAAACTGCATCTTGATCAAGTGCAGACAAAGCGTCCGTAAAACTACCCAGTGTGTCCAATGTACAGAACATACCAAACTTCATGGTTTTGCACCAATTGTTGGAGAATGGAAAATATTTGATCTGATGTCAAGTGATGACAATGACACTTTGTTACTCATTAGTATTTTTTGAATAGAAGAACAAAGAGAATGACTTTATGCCAAGTCACTGTGTTTTGCTTCATGTGTGTGCAGCATTTTGATTCAGTATTAGGATCAAGAAGTTGGAGGTTGGGTACTGTTGAAACATGGCCTGGATTAGAAGCTGATTCCCATTTTTGCATAAAAGTGTTAAGTCAAGTGCACACTGGTGTTCTGAACACCTGAGGTGGCTATCAGACACACGGACACAGCACACTGCACCAGTGATTAGCAGCCATGCTGAAAATACAGTGAATTCTTCCAACCAAAGGGCTATTCATAATGGGACTTAAGCAGCATCTTCAGTCAAGTCAAACAGAATTCTTCATTCTGAGATGAAATAATTACATAATTCTAATAACTCATTGGGAATTTACATGCTGGTTATCTTACAAGTTTTGTTAGACAGATGTTGCTAATAAGTAGAATTTTTAAAATAACTTTTTAAGAAATGGGTATTGTGAGGCATTGAGTCTTTTCTCTTAGCAATATAGGAAACAAAGATCCTGAATACTTGAGATAACTACAGATCTCAGACTACATGTCTTGTTGAGTCTGCACAGTTAACATCACCTCTAGGCTGCCAAACCTGACATAAATACCTGAAAGAGCCGATTTTGAAAGAGCTAATTTTGAAATGTTTACTCACAGGCAGAATAGTAAAAACAAAGCTACATACCCTTTAAAGGCTCCCTTGAGGGTTTCTAATGAAATTAGAATGAGAAACTTAAAAAGTGTCATAATATACATTAAATACATATTTCAATACCTTATATTAGCGTGACTGGGATAATTTTAACCACAATGTTTTCTATCATGGATACTGCTTGTTTCTACTTTCTATTTCTCTCACTTTAAAGCAAAAAATAATCTGTTGTTTCACTTTCAGGATCTTATTAATGGCTGTGATACTGCAATGAGTATTTCAGTGTTTTTTAGAATTTATTTTCCTGTAGAGTTTTTCTGATTTTCCTTAAAATTTAAATTATTATCTATATCTGAGACAATGCTGTTCATTTTACCAGTATTTAATGCAATTTCTATTCCAAAGCAACAATTCCTAGTTCAAGTATTTTAAAGCTTTGCCAAACTTTTTTTTTTTAAATTACAGAAATGTGATCTTGTAGATACAGAGACCAGGATTCTGAACAAGGCAAAGCAATTGCGCAAGCTTTTTCCTTGTCTGTGGGACTATTTTCAGTTAACTTTGTGAGTGCATTCCATCACAGCTACGGAGGGATAGACAAAACATGCTTTTCTTCCCTTCACATAACTTTCAACCTGTTTAATTTAATTTAAATATTCATTTTACACATCCAGGGGAATAATGTCTGGATGCCTGTAACTAATTTGCTAAGAAAACCCTTCCTGAGTGCCCTTGTGTTCATAAATATCTGTAAAGTACATCTTTTGATGTGTGTTTGTATAAAAATGTACAACTTCTTGTTGCATTTCTGAAAGAGAAAGGAGTTCTTCCTTCCTCAGATTCAGATTAAAGCAAGATTAATAAAAATATCTTCTCTTCTGTTTTTTAAAAGATACTGTCTTTGGGATTTGAGGACATTCGAGGATTTCAAGTAATACCAATATTTACTGCCTTCCTGTACAGCTGTAAAAAAGAATACTACAGAAAGGTGAGGGATGACTGAGCAAAGGTGTTTGTCAGTGTTTCATAGCAGGAAACTCAGAATTCGAGAAGAAAGAGCTTCTATGGAATAGAAAAGGTTAAAAAAGTTTAGATTACTTCCCTGTTCACAAGCACCAACACAGCATCTATAAATAACTTTAAACAGAAATTAAAACAAGTTTCATGCTAAGATACCAGAAATCGTGATTTATTTTCTCAAAGATTTTATACTCACAATCTCATCTCCTGGCAACCAATATCCTTCTTGTTCAATACCAGCTTTTGACCCTTTACACCCCACCGTCAGGGTTTCAACAATAAGACCATCCTTGACTGCTAAACTCAGCTGACGTGTGGTTTCTTTTGGATGCATACCATGGACTCGAGACATATACCTGCCACAAAGAACAAAAGTCTGTAAGTGTTAAACTATAAAACGTGCAAGCAAAAAGATACTCTTTTTCAAATTTTACAGTTTAAGTTTTAGGCTGTTTTGAAGCTCTCAAAATTTATACAATCTCCTCCTCCATTAGCCATAAAGTGCTGAAGCTCTACCTCATTTGTTTATATACTCATGTTACATATATTTCATGTGTATGTGCATACATACACATATTTATGCAAACACAACTAGCTTTTTAAAGTGCAACTTATCTTTGTCACCATTTGCTAACTTTATTGTTTTTCCAATAAATATCCATTTTAACTCTGTATTAACAACCTCCCTGACAGAACAACAGCACTCATGTCTTCTGCAATTTCTTAAAGTCTTTAATAGGTCTCAAAATACATAGCATAGGTACTAACTATCATTCTTCCCATTTTACTGATAGAACAAACCAGACACTGAGCAAGGAAGTGATTTCCTTACAGTTATACAGTAGGCTGCTATAGGTCTGAGAACAGAAATCAAGCATTAACCCAGTGCCATGACCTTCAGTGCATCCTGCTGAAGAAACCGTGCATTTTGTATTGTATCGTCTATAGTTTCAGAAACAGTCCAACAAAACTCTTGAACGTAAGCTACATGTTTTGCAATTATTTTTCACTCACATCTCTGAACAGAACAGATATATAACACAAACCAAAAAGCTTTAGACCAACTCTAATCAGCTACGAGGTTTAATGTGTCTATTTCAGCTGTGGCAGGGTGTGTACCAGCAAAAAGGAGCACAACGCTCAGAATCTCCCATTTCTCAAATGCAATCCGTGTTCTCCAGCAGAGTGAAAGTACTGCCACCAATTAAAGAATCTCCTCATTTTCTCCAGCTGTAAACTGGGAGTAATAAATCCCATGTGGCTTTTTGAAGAATACTTTAGTCAATGTCCAGACTGTGCAGTCTTGAGATCTACACGGGCCATGTTTTCCATGTTTAAAGTAAAAAGCTATCAGCTTTCACAGGAAAGCACACATATGTAGAGAGAATGTTTTTACTTTGAAGAGTAGAAGGGTTGTTAGAGAAGTGGCCCCTCCCACCCCCCAAATTTTTATTTATATTAAACCTGTGAAGTGTATGTGGCCAGATAGTCACAAAGACTATAAACCACCACTGGCAGGGTCTGGATGAAATCCTATCTTGTTTCTGTTCAGCTAAACTAAGGAGCTATTGAGGCACAGGATTTCAACCAGAAAAGATAGTTAAACTTCTTTAACAATGAAATGTGAAAAACTGTCAGAACACGTGAAAGATGTTGGAAACACAAAATAAGTTAAACTCTAGCCTAGAGACAGAAAGCAGGATGTTTGGAGTCCTAACTACCACATCAGACTCATTACTGGATTGGGGAAAAACAACATTGAAATGTCTTTGTGCAGAAGTGACACTACTAATCCAGGGAGTACAAGTCTTTCCCTGGCACTGCATGCACTGAGGCATCTGGCACCAAGAAGTTAAAAAACAAGAGAGAGAAAGCAATCCTCAATTGCTGTTTTCAACAAAAGCTGATTAGACATACCTTGGAGACAGGGAGTTGAAGCAATACTGGTTTGTAAGGCTCTTGCCCAGTCCTCCATATTGACAGATTGGGAAGTGTAATACAATCCCTATACTGCCATTATGTAGCCAGCCTCCAGAAGTAAAGCAAATATGCTTTCTGATGGGTGAAAATAAGACATGGAAACAAAGTAAAATCCCCTAAATCAGCAACCAACCCTAATCAGATAGGGGGCTGAAACAATCATTTCAAAATACAATTTAACTGTGCTAATCCCTGCTATATAAAATGAGGGTCTATCCGATGAAAAGAGGAGGTTTGGCCTGATAATCTGCGTGCTAAATTCCAAATCTCACCAAATGAGGCTGCCTGTCCGCAGGACACAGAAGCAACTGAACTGCTGCTCAGTATTACAGTATCTATAGGTCAGTATTTTCTCCATTTATAAACTGGCAGCATAAACCTCCTTGACATTAGCACAAAAGAATCTAGCAAAATTACAGTTTTTGTAATCAACTTCTAAGAGCCTACTAGAGCATGTTTTCAATTATTGCAACACCACTTGGAAAGCAAAGGATAAGAATGTTTAGCATGTAGGTTGTTCATTACCACACTTACACAAACCTCAGTGTTGTGGCACCATCAAATGTATATGTACAGGCCTGACCTTCAGAAACATACTTCCAAGAGAATCAGGTGAATGCACACGTGCACATAGCTAACACATGTGCACACATGTCCGAAGGCAAAAGAAAAAATGTAGAGAAGAACAATAGATTATGATCCTTAATAGATTTGTTGATTGTATATGTGTGTGCATGCTCATCTGTATTTCGTATACAAAATACCAAGCAGAAAATTGTGAAAACAATTTTAAACCAATATGGCAATGCAGATAAATACTAGTCAGGTCTTTTCTAATTTAGCAGCAATAAAATATCGTCATATTCTTCTGTTTATATACCTTATTTTTGTTACCCCTCCTAAAACCTAGACTCTCTCTCATACACCACAGGGACAGCCCCAGGGGTCACCGCAGCTGGAGGTGAGGACTCCAGCAGTTCTCACAGGCCTCATGGCATCCAGGAGCCACACTGTCATCTGCTGCACACCCCACCTGAGCCACATTGCATGACAGGGGAGGAACGACATGCAAGGAAATGTGGAACATGTGCTTTCAGAGTCACTCTCCTTCACAACAACAAACTGCAGAAGCTCCTATAACTCATGCCACTGTAAGTGACAACTGGATCTCGCCACCTCCCTCTGCTAAACAAAACTGGGCCACAGGGGCACACCTCTAAACCACCCGCCTGCCCAATATGCAGGAGACTTTAAAGAAGCACCAAAGTCTGTCAGCATACGAGCATTTCACACCTAAAACTTTAAAAAAATTTCCTCCAACTAGCCAGTGTTCAGCATGTCTTTTATTCAAAACCTGTATCTAATACATGTGCTTCATAACATACCTTAAAACTAAAGAAAAAGGTTTGTTTTGATCCAAAGGGTGTGGAGGAAGCAGATTCTAAAGCTGCAATCACCATGGGAGCAAAACAGATACAAAAGTAGCTGGCACTTGCAGGGGATCAGATGGTGAACTTTTCGCCTCCAGCTGTCACACAGCTCACAACTCTTTTGCTTGGTGCCGTGCAAGACACAACACGAGGCCAAACCCTGTCCTAAAGAGCTTAATATATATGGCCAAAAAATAATGCACATAAATAGCTAACTTTGCCCCCAAAGAGTCCTCTTGAAGGCAACAGAGGTCTACTGGGATGCAGAAAATGTTTTACATGGGTACGGTTGTGTAGTGGCCCGGAAAACAAAGCTGGCCACGGAAGGAAGGAAGAAGCGTTACTTAAGGTGGAAGGTTGCCACAGGTATTTTTTTTTTTAAATCTCTGTTTTCTGGACTCAGAAATTGCATTTTCAGCCACCTGAACTCATCAAAAGGATGAGCTGAAAAAATGCTACTGCAAGCATCTCTGTAAAAGATGAAAGTAAAATACATATAGGAAATAGCTGCCTTTTTAAAACACGACAGTGTGACAAGTGTAGGTAGATGCTAATTTTAGTGGCAAACACTGTAATCTTGGTCTGATCAATTATCTCTATGCTGGATGCCTCCGCCCTCCACGATGCAAAGGGAAGCAGCAGACTGCTGGCAGCAGCAGGCTATCTGCTAAGCAACTCACCCAGGCAGAAACAGAGGTCTTCAGATTTCCTTGTACACATAGCCCATCTCACAACAGAGATCTGATAAAATACGGCAGATCCCATTAAACTCAACTGAAAGACTGCCATTAATTTTCAATGCTACCTACAGGTACATAAAAATGTCCTAGATTCAGAGACAGACCTTAAGGAACAATACATAAAATGGAAGGAAAGCAGCCAAAAATCTGTTCTGAGTTTTATATTGTGTTCCTACCTCTGGTGAGAAATTATGCCTTTGGCTGTAGATTCAGGGTACGACAGCAGTTTTATAGAAGGTCCAAGCACTTCTTTTAAGACTTTTTTTAATTTGCAAAGAATAGGTGACTTGGTCATACTAAAAGTAAAAATGGAAGAGGTGGCTGTGATTTTGTTGTTGTTGTTGTTTTAAACAAATATAGCCACATAGCATAAGAAACTTAAAACACCCAGGCTCAAATCTCAGGAATCCACTAGCTACCCTTGTGGAGAGCCAGGTGAAGATTTGTGCTCACAGCCATATCTCAAGGTCTCAACTCAGAAGCTGAGGCTGCCTGCACCCACTAGATGTAGCACTGTCGTACAAATCAACTTTCACAAAACACAGGCTAAACATTATGGGCATTTGTATTTCAAAAACATATGTTGGAAATATATTTCCCCTGTTTGCCAGAAACTGAGAGCTGGTCTGAGAGCTGAAGACAATACAGACAGAGAAAGTAGAACTATTTACAGTGGGTTCGTAGCAACACACTTGTTTTCTAAGATACTTTTTGATATGCTTACATTTTCTGAAGCTGTGATTCTGGATTAAATTCATAGAATCATAGAATCATTCAGGTTGGAAGAGACCCTTGGGATCATTGAGTCCAACCATCTACCCTACTCTCAAAGTCCTCCCCTACACCATAAATTAAGAATAAATTCATTAGGATAAAGACAACCAAAGCGTAACATTCTTCCTCTGTATTTGCACATCACAGAGATGCAGGTATATGAACAGGCTTCATTTGATTTCCACTGCACTCCAGCTACCACCAGCACACTGCATGGACCACACAGGCATTGACAGAGCTCTTGCCTGAGCAATGAAACACTGATTATATGATCTACATTTTGTGCAGTCCAAAGTTCCAAGCGGGGGACACAGAGAAACTCAATTACAGAGAAATGATGAATTTTCTTTTCCCTCTGACATCAGTATCTGCAACATTCATTTTGAAGACACATACACTATGTAAGTAGGAAAGGTTTTAAAATTTGTTTCATCTCCCCTTCACAGTCTAGAAATACAGCATTTGCATGAATACCAAATCTAATTTGGTGCAGTGTTTTTATAAACAAAAAGAACTCATAAACTTGACAGTGAAACAGTGAGATCTGGCAGTTCAATGAAACTAAGATCTGCCCATGTTTCTTCTGCGGCTGCGAAAACAAAGCTAAGGAGTAATCTTGTTTGTGCGTGCTTTAGATACCCCAGGCACCGTGCCTTTTCCTGTAATCACCTGGGTCATTTCTGTCAAAACCAGCTAATTTTAACTCAGGTAATTCCTTCTTTCAGTCATTTAAATTCTCACTCATACAACCTTACTATACACTTCAGATTGAAAGCAAATAATTAAGGGACTGAGCTACTTAATCTTTATTTACAAAAATCTCTCTTGCAGAACTACTACCACCTTCTTAAGGAGGAATTTATCTAAAAAAGGGCTCTCCTCCTACTTTTCGAACCTACAGTGTTGTATGTGATACTGCTGGCAATATACACGTTTGTGGCCTGAGCACTACTGGCAAAAGGAGCCCTGAGCATTCAGTGGCACTCCATGCATATGTAAAATCGCTTGTGCATACACAGAGCCACTGTTCCATCCAGTACTCTTCTCTGGATGTACTGAAGAGACTGAGCAATACATGACTCAGAATATACCGTGCTGGCTAGTACCTTGCAAATGAAACATGTAGTCAGCTCATTTTGACCATCTCAATTCAAAATGTGCTTAAAAAATATAGATTCAAGTGCTTTCTTGATTCAGTTTTTCAGAGTTTTCTATCTAATTTAATTTCCATTCTTATCTGGGTTTAAAGTAATTTTTTATTTTTTTTTTCTTCAGGCAGATTAGTTTTAGCTTGGCTGAGTTTCAAAATCATCACACAATCACACAAATGTTCACCTAACTACCAGCTAGGGAACAGCACATTGGCTGGAAAAGCTGTCAGGGCCGGGTTGCTGCTTTTGGTGATGATATTGTTTATATGAATGGGAATATGAGACCACAGCCTAAAATAGATGGTATGAGTAGTGCTTTGGAGATCATTCTCCAGTGGTTACAGAAGCAGCTTTGATGAGTACTTCAGGCCAGGTAACAACCTGTTAAATGGCCACGTCACACTCATTTTTATCTTTTACTTCTAATAGAAAGCCACATTTATTTACAGCAAAGAAACCGAACATAAGTTAGAAGTTTCACTTTCAAATATTATAAAGATGCTATGATTCAAGCAAAAATCAATAATGGTTGTGACATAAAAAGTAAATTGGTTTGCTTTTAGTAATTAGAAATAAAGATAGCCTGTTAAGTATTTTTCTGTGCAAACTTACACAAATATTAATAGCAACATGGAGTACAAAAGAATATTCATTAAAATAAAAATGTGGATAGTGATTTTCAAGTCAGTTACACCTCCAATGGAGTGCATAGTTCGCACATATCTATGAAAAGTATTAAGTATTGAATATTACTATTTTTATAGTAACAAACCGTAAGAAGAGTTTAAATGAGTTGGGACTCATTAGCAAACATCAAACGAGTATGGCTGTTGCTAATAACCATGTGTTTGTGCTGTTACTATGAATCATTTTATTTACCAGCCATATTCATGCTCAGCCCAGAGATTACTTCACCTATTGAATCAATGAAGAACATTGACCTTAGAGATAAAAAAAGAAAACTGCCTTACTAACAGTACCACGTAAGATCATTCTTAAGAGAAGAATTATTGTATAAGGAAAATTGATCAAGCAAAAATCATTAGAACATCTGAGCACGTATCTATTTATTTTTTTTCAGAATGAAGTGTAGGAGTTAGGTGTGTATGTGTTAATATTTTTGATCAAAGCAAATAGACCAAAAGTTTAGCTTCATCTCAAGCTTTAGTCCTCAACAAAATAGCCTTTTATGCTAAATCCCTACAGGCACAGTAGCACAGCTGGCTAAAACGTCCTTTGCATTCCATGTAGCCAGCATAAAGCAGGAAAAAAGGGTGGCAAGGCTGGAGGAATCTCTGTTAGTCCCATGGTGAAGTCTTCTACATTAGGCACTGAATTAGTCTTATGACAAGACAGCCCTAAGAAGCAGACCCAGCAATTCAGGTAGCAATGTTCTTTATCCCATGGAGGGATAGTGGCCCAGTACTAAGTCGAAGGAACAATTATCCCTAACTAATCACAAACACTACCGCTTAATATAGCTGGACTTCTTTTTATGTATTCCTTTAATCAGTTTAATTAATGTGTTTAAATAGAATCGTTACACAAATTGAAGAAATTATCTGTATCAAGGAAAGAGCTTGATGGGAAAAAGAGTAATTATTAACATGCATTATAAACTCAAGATGACACTTTAATGAAATCTACCAATTCAGAAATTTAAATTCTACTACTCCTCAGAGCAAATACAGCTAGTTTCTTTATAGCCTTTTTCCAAGAAAAGTTTACAAATTTTTCCTGTCACTCCTGCTTCTACCCTCCTTAGTCAAAAATGTCTAAAAGCAGCTCTTAAAATGGATCATTAATGCCAGCAATATTAAAGTTACATAATATCCAAACCAGAAAATAATGAGGAACTCACAAACAAAATTAAGATGAGACATCATACAAACAAATAGATAAAAGCTTTATGACAAATGTAGCTATGATAGGTAACACAGGTGAAATTTAATGAACATATGCCATTGTGAACATTCCTTGTGTAAGCAATGACAATTCGTCATTCCTTCCTAAGGGCCTTATAAAAATATGTTTAGCTTAGTTCCTCACTTTTCTTCAACATTTTTGTGAATATGGATGTTAAAAATCCGTTATTAACTCGCTGAATATTATCTCACTGGTCCCTCATACAAATTTACAAGCAAAATTGTGTACTGCTTATGATGCCAAAGCTAGTGAGCTTCACTGTACTTTCCTGCATATCTGCAGTTTTCAGTGTTCTTTTTTATTACTTGATAGCATATATCTGAACTCTTAGAAATGGCTGAAATTTTCAACCTCAATACATTTTTTAATGTCACTGGCAAACCATCAGTATAAAAAATAAATGTATCAAACAAGTCAAACGTTTTGGCATCCATCGTATGCAATGTATTGCTATGTTTGTAACTGATAGTAATGTACACATAATGCAGAGTTTTCATATATGACAAAATAGTACTTTTGCTAAAATTTTTGTTACTAGGGAGTCAAATGATCAGTTTCAGATTGTTTTTTGTTTTATTAATATAATGATTTTTAACCAAATTGATCAAAAAATTGCTGAAAAAAGCACAGTAGACTTTTTTTCTCCCAGGATGATATATGACTAAGGATTTACAAGCTTTAAAACTCTAAACTTAGTTTATCATGGTTTAACATAAAAATAGTGTTATGTAAACAGAAAAAACCCATTGGTTTGGGGCTAAAAGAAGCAACTGAAATTTATAATGGGAAAGAGAGAAGGGCAGTAAAGGAAATGGAAAAGGAGATTGACAGTGGAGTCAGACAGAAAGAAGCGCCTTGTCCTTAAATATAACAGAAAACACATAAAGAGATATTTAAAACTAAGAGTTTTCTACCCTGTTTCTGTGTTTGCTTTCTGTAATGCATATACCTATAATTAAGCCAATCCAATACAAACTGAATTCAGTTTTCCCAGCAGTGAACACTCAATAGCCAGGCTGCCACTCAAGGTTGCCATGTGGCCTGCTGAGGAAGTAGTATCGTGCTTCTTAATGTAGGACCTTGTACTCCACACTTTTGCTTACCCTTGCAAAATCACAACTGCTATTACACTGCATGGCATGGGAAAAAAAAAAAACTTCACTATACTCCTCTTCCTCATCCTTTCCCAGCTGGTACAACGTGAGATTTCTTGAGCAACTCCTTCAACACTGACCTGTTCCACCACAGTACAACTGAGCAGGGTTTGAGTAACACGTACCAGATTGCGAAGAGTTGCTTTGAATACCACTTATTTGCTTCACATGGTCACATCTAAGACACACGAGGATGATGTAAAGATGTGGAAAAGCAGCCAGTAACACTGGGTAAAAGTAAACTCAAGCAACCATTGCATTCTTCTGTGTAACAGAAGGATGTTTTACTTCAAACAGTTTTTTTCAGATAAGCCTACTCTCTGATAACAAGAAGACAGATATTTTAGGGGAATGGTTTGAGAAAGGATAAGCACCAAACACAGCAGGAAAACTTTTCTAAGCTTTCATTTCATTCAAAGAAATATCAGGTGCTACTATACTTCTGCTCATGTAAAGTTAAACAACAGGATTATCTAGTTATAAATCCAGAGTCATCTGCTCTCTTAATCATTCTTAAGGCTTACTATTTTTGTTTATGCATGACTATTTAGTTGCAACATGCAAAATACTAGGAAGATTTAAATTTTCATCAAAGGTACTATAAATAGTGACAGATTTTTTCTAACAAGTATCTGAGCTTCAAATAAGAAACACTGTAAGAATCATGGTCTTTTTTTTTTTTTTTTCTTGCCACTGCATTGCATATTCTTATTTATAGGCATATGATTATTCCCTACCTGTTCAAATTGCTCATTTTCTTATTTATACTCTCTTGTGATTATTCTCTACCTGTTCAAATTGCTTATTCTCATTTTTGCTTTAATCGGTCCTTCTAGAAATTGTTTTCTGTTAAAGCAAACGGCCCAAAAAGAGAATTGCAGAAGAACTAAGGCAACAAAACCAGATTTATGGATGGGAGAGGCCCTTAACTTTAACTGTTCTAAGAGACTGACAGGAAAAATTTCATAGAGTGATATCTGGAGAAGAAATTCCCCTCCTAGGACTAAATGTCAAACTGAGAGGGTCACGTATTCAATCTACAACTGCTAGCGACTCCACCTCAACTGTGGGACCAGAAAATCTCATCATTTTACAGTAATCTTTCATATTGAGTAATTCTTTTCTGGCGTGCTGTCCCATCAATGCTGATTAATGTTAGTCCACACAAAGTCAACAAGGGACGGACCGAGTCTACTCTATATAGGATTGGGATCTGCTCATCTCTCTTAGATGTTTTGACTTAGCTGCACTTACATTAAATTAGAACATAATAAAAATGAGTCCACAGGACAAATATGGGAAAAAAGGTTATTTAGGGACTTAGTACTGGACCATCCCATTTGAAAGTCAATTAAAAAAGATGTGACTCTTTGTATCTATTTATAAAAAAAAGGCATTTTCTTGTATCACCAATGCTGTAAAACAGCTTTCTGACTGATGAAACTGAAGTTTCCGTTTCACTCTATTTGAAAATCACACAAATTCTACAATATAGCCTATCAGTTTTATCCTAGCTAATGGTCTTTCCTTCAGCTGCATCCCACCAAAATTTGAGATACCTCTACTCCGTGGACTATGGTCACTCTTGGTTTCATTCCCAAACTAACTCATTCTCAGGCTCCATTGTGGAGAAAGCCAACTTTCCTCCCGGGGAAAAAGGCAAAGCACGGCCAAGATGTTAGTTTGCTCTTGAGAAAGAACATGGATGTAAACCACGCCAAGATTGGCTCCTTTTGCCAAGGGCACTCCAGCACTGCTCCAGCATGCTATGTGTCCTTGGATGCCTTCACATCATGTCCAATGGCAAACTACCATGCCCCTAGCTTCAAGTTTCAAGAATAGCATTGCTGTGGGCTGTATTATTTTTGGCGCTTAGAACTGAGGAACCACACACATGTATAAAACAAACAACGAGTATGTCGGGGGCAAAGAAACACTCCATGAGCCAAAGACAATGCGGTGTGGCCACAGCATAGCTGGTCCAGAAGGTGCCAGGGCATTCCTTGTCACAAAGACAGTATAGGTAAGAGACGGGGAGAGAAGCCAACCAACTAAATAAATCATGAAACACAGCAAAGGGAGTGAGAAAAAACATATGAGGAAGGATGTATGGAAGAAAAGAATTATGTTTTGGTTCTTCAAATTAGTCTTCATGGAATATTTAGAAACCAAAATAATTATCTGTTTACAATGATAAAATCTTGAAAGCGGCCAATAATAGTTCTAGAACACCATATTTGCCAACTGGGTATTTTAATAGCATTAACTTAGTGGATAATGAACTCTGAACTAATCATAAAGATCATGAAATGTTCATAAATTGCTACTGAGGAAACCCAATAGCTTGTGAGAAAAAGGGTAAATATTCAATTACTAGTTAATTAAATCTTAGGAGTCCAATTACCTGCAAGGGAATTATAAAGAAAACACTATAAAAGAAACTGGAAGACTGGAGTAGCCAAAGAAAGTAGCCACTTTCAAAATACATTTGTACAGAGATACTTACCAATCTGCTATGAAACTGAAAGTCAATAATTTATCCTACTCATTTAAATATGCATGTCTTTTTTCCAGTGTTATTTTAAGGCATTTTATTCCATAGAATCAATTTTTGAGGTTACCCCAAATCCAAAACAGATGGAAGATAATGAGGAAAAAAGAGAAACTCAAAGCATAATTACAAATTTTTAACACGCTTTTAGGGATGAACAATTTGTCAAGCTGTGCTCTGACAGAAGAATTCACAAGACATGGGAAGCCATTTCTCCACCAGTATTTACAGCATAACTAATAATCCCAGTACGTAAAGGGGGCCTACATGAGAAGTGGGGAAAGGACTCTTGATCAGGGAGTGTAGCGACAGGACGAGGGGTAAAGGTTTTACAATGAAAAGGGGTAGATTTAGATTAGATATTAGGAAGAAATTCTTTAGTGTGAGGCTGGTGAGACACTGGAACAGGTTGCCCAGAGGAATTATGGATGTCCCTTCCCTGGAAGTGTTCGAGGCCAGGTTGAGCTTTGAGCAACCTGGTTCAGTGAAGGTGTCCCTGCTCCATGGCAGGGGGGTGGGAACTAGATGATCTTTAAGGTCCTTTCCAACCCAAACCATTCTATGATTCTAATACCAGTAATACTCATCTAAATAATTGACCTATTAGGGTGAAATTATTCCAACACCAAGTCTGGACAGAGAAATAAGTCGTGTTTCTTGATAAATACCTCTTAGAAAGATCACTTTGTTATTAATTAATATGGTAATTTAGAAATGTTAGACATTTCTAGTAGTTAAATTTTATATTATTGCAATTCATTGATTTGAGATACACTATGATAATATAAGCCAGGTGAGAATAATTATTTAGCATATCTTTACAGAAATGCCACCATTGCCTTCAAATGAGCTTTACTGTTAAATAAAAATGCACTGAACACACGGAAGCATTTGTACAAAGACAGGAACTTATAGTTCTCTTCAAAAGGCAGTTTGCACTTTTAGAACTAATATCTTTAAATTCATTACACTGTTACTGCTTGTTAGTATTGGTTTTCACCCTTTCATTTACTTTTCAAGCTACTGAAGAATGCGTATCTCCAACCAATGGAAAGGTCCTTTCCAATTATAATGTACCCCCCCCCACATATAATCACTAAAATTGCAGAATCCCTTTCAAATAATGATTTGTTTTTTGGTTTTTTTTTTGAGACATCAAGTCTGTGCAGTGTGGTTGCTAACCTACCAATGCCTTTAAGTTTTTATATAATATTTCAATTACCAGTGTCACATTATTGGCATTTTTACACACACATTTTAATTATTTCAAAAATAGACACGTTTCTTGTTTTTCTTAATACTTCTCTGCATGCAATGACTTTTCTAAAATAATTGCCAAAAGTTTAGTAAGCTTACTAACTAATTTCTTGAAGGCTCTAAGTTGCGTATTCAAATTTTCCAAGTGACTCTTTCCTCAATGTAAGACAGTTTTCAATCACTTTCTAATCACGCATCTTTCTATTCTTGCTTTTCCCCCTCATCAGTTTAAAAAGGCAAGCGTACTTGATTTATTCTACTTTTAATTAAACAGCCTCTTCCCTTATAGGTTTTTCCTGATAATATTAGAAGTACCTTCTAGTGTTCTTGGCTCCTCCTACACTATCCTCCTACTCTTATGTTCTCTACAGAAAATGCGTGGCTAGTTCTATAGATTTTTCTTGCATACTTTCCATTGCCAGTATCTTCTCGAAGTCTCTCTTTACCTCACGTATTTTTTAACAATTACACATAAAGTGCACTGGTTACGTTTTACATAATTTAGTGTTTTATATATATTTGTCTTTTTGACTTATTGAAAGAGTTCATAATCTCTACACAATGAATCCTCTTTTGATATTATCAAGATTTCTCCCTGGCCATAGAAAGTAAATGCTCCTTGATATGTACAGTGGCTTCTCCTCAACACCAGAAGACTAAGAAAAGCAAGAAGTAAATGAAATGAACAGGACTATGTTAGGAAGGGGGAGACAAACATGCTGAGATGCACATTGGGAGAAAAGCCAACAGACAGATTTGCCTAAAAGTAGGAAACCACCTGATGAAGAAAGCAGCAATAGAGATTCTGATCTGAAGGCATTTGGACTAACAGGTCACAAAATATACAGGACATCTTGTCTCTAGCAACAAATGAACCCTCAAACTATACCAAAAAGAAAATAAATTCAAAAATCAAATCATGAATCATCTTTTCAACTTGTGAAGTTCTTTGAAAGTACACATTTGTCATCCACTATTTGACAGAGTACGATGACTGTCACTTACCTTAAACATGTACTTATAAAGAAATATTATCTTGCTGTTTTTCTGTATCTTTACTCAGGATAAGACATGCTTCCATAAATTTCCTTGTCATTATTACTTGCAAATACTTGCAATATGCAAAGCAATTCTTTCAGTCAATCCCAAGAGGTATTCACACTTTTTAAAAATGTTACTAATCCAAGTATGAGACTCCTCCCTTTATCTCCAACTATGTATATATTTTCACTTTTGACCACTGTTTGGTTTTGATGTTTCTTATTATTCATACATTTGCCTATGTGCCCAGACTCTGATTTGTCTTCTAAGAAATTGCAGTTGTACTTGACCGAATGATCTTTGAGCCTGGAAGAATGGTATCAGCTGCTCAGTTTTCATCAGAAGAGATATTCTAACACCCTGCTAATTTCAGAATTTATTTTGAATATTATGTAATATGCATACTCATTTACTAAGTCATTTGTGTTTCTTCATCAATGACTAGTACTGTAAAGCAACCCAAAGGTCTTCATCTTTTCCTTGTCAAAAGTTATCTCCTTAAACATATAATAGAAATAAAAATAAAAATATAATGGAAAGTAGATCACCGTTCATCACTGTTGTCACCGATGTGCATGTGGAACATTTACAATGTCCAAGCACGTTTTAGATTACTCTTCACGACTAACACCTCACACATCTTTCTCAAAGTACTAACGATGCTCGCATCTCTGTTTAGTCACTTATTTTTCTTCTGATTAGAGATGAGTCATACAATCTGCATCTAGAATGTTTTTTAAAAAATCAAACTACTCTTCAGTTACGAAGAGCAGTCCTTGTTTTTCTAGCATCTGTCCAATTCCTTTTTTTCTCAACCTTGTGGGTAACAATAAGATTTGGCTTACCTAATTTTACCCAGCTAAATGTTATTTGCACCATCTTAAAATAGGCATCTCTCATAGGAGTGGGATGAATCCCCAGCTAGACATGCCTGTCTCCCCTTATTACTTATAAAAAGAGCATAAACAGCTAACATACACAGCTAATACACGGCCTGGAGCTAGTAATTTGAAATGTTAAAATGGAAAGTATATAGCATTAGTTTACCCACTTGTCTCCTTAGAGACATGATGCAAATATATATACTTTAAAGCATTTTGAAACTCAAGTGCAACCACAAAAATGGAATAATGGAATTTCCTAAAATACAATCTCCCTCTCAATCCCGCTTGGAAATTTATCTCTGGGACGGTATTTTTCGATTTAATGGTGCATTTTTCTTTGTTGCAGGAGCCAGGTACACACTAATTCTTTCAGGGCATCATCCTTTTTCTTTCTCCTGTTTATTGTTCACTATGTTTGGAGAACCTGAACTGTTACACTTCTTCAGTTTTGACTGCCACTTCCACCCTAGAGCTTCCAAACTGTCAGTGGTACCTGTTATAAAGATTTTCACTTTGTCAGTCACCTGCACTGTTTATAACTCTCCACTTGCTGGTCTCTGGCCTTATTATCAGCTCACATTGGTTCAACTGAAGAGTTGCCAACTGGTTACTTTTGCTCTTTTAAATTATTCATATTGATTACTTTGACAAATGTGACAAACATGTTGGCCTGGAAATGCAGATAAAGTAGAGTGAGGCACAAAACCTCCCGTAATTTTTATTACAGTGGCTACTCCAAGTTATCTTAAAAGCTATTTTAATATTGTAGACCTTTTTAGACATTGCAAGCTTCACATAACAAGGAATGTATATTTCTCTATGTATACAGTACATAATACATTTTGAAGAATATTTCAATAGTAACGATAGTATTAGGCATAGGTGGTAATCATCCCATGTCTTCTTTAACAGCATCCTATCCCATCTCAGCAAATACGGCTTCTTATTTGTTTGAGCAACCTAACACTTCAACTTCAGGTTTATCTTTGCAATCTGAAAAGAGTTCTCCACTGGCCTATCACATTCTCATAAAGAGTTAGATTCTTTACAGATTTTATTGCCTTTTTCTCCTTTAATTGCTGTATCTACTTGTAGTATTTTGAGCAAGCTACCAACTGAGTACAGGTCTGACTTGCTAAACTCAGTTAAAATACTATAAATATTGCGTATTTTCTAAAGATGCTTATACAAATCAAATACAGGACGAGCAAGATCTCAATTCAATGGATTAAATCTCACTTCAGGATCTTTAGGTGCTCAGTTCTATAAGGTTTTTTTTTAATAATTAGATAATTTGTAACACAGAAGTGCATATAACTGTTTCACGTTCTCTCACAATGTTTACGGTCTCTGTTTCCCAGGACTTTTAATAGCATCAACCTTCCCCCTCATCAAGACTTTTTTTGGAACAGATCACTTACTTTGTAATACGGTCAATGTTAGCAATTTGCTTCTGGTTCCGGATTATTTCTATAGCTGCCCAAAGATGCTGGATAGCCTTTGTATCTGCCTGTCGTCTCTTCGTTAAGCGTGCCATGACCTGTTTACTTGCTCAGCTGCAGCCGATAAATAAAAAAAATACACCAAAAAGTTAATCGTGAATTATGAAATGGATTACATGACGATCATATTGCAATAAATATGATTACAAGGAAAATTTTGTTAACCTATAGCAATTTAGTTTGCATACAGCAGCATGTTTTCTTAAAGAGCAGTAAAAAGCAAAAAAATACAGTTTACAAGAACCCCTTTCACATCACATAATCAATACAAAAGACAAAAGGAGAGCAGTAAAAATACCAAATCAAAAGCAAATAACTTCTCAATTTTGTTATGAAAAGTCACTTAGTTCGCACCTCAGTTCCCTAGAATTTCTTAAAAAGCAGACAGAACACTAGCCTGACGCTTCCACAGCCTCCCGCACTGCCCAAAATCCTTAAAAAGGGCGAGTGGTGCTTGACTACATCACACAGGTTAAGCATGAACTCTGACACAGAGAAAAAGCTGGACCCACAGTTTAGTACTCAATATAGTTCTCAGAGTATTACTTTCATATTTTTATAATTTACAACTATTTAAAAAAATCCATCCTATAAGCACAAACTAGAAGTATGTATTCAGGGATGATAAATATTTCAAAAAAATATTTTGGAGCAATTCCATTTCCTGTAACAAGCTAAAACCCAACAGGACCAAAGTGCTTCTGATGGCATTTACCCATCTAACCAACCCTGAATGGGAACATAATGAGCATCTGGCTTTGTTTACAAATTTTCCAAAAGCTCAAGGCAATGAGTAGAGATAAGCCATAAATCGCCTACAGCTCTACTACAGGCACAGAATCTCTTTTTAAAAGCTTAATGATGCATTTTGATCACTAAATAACTTTCTTCCAGTGGCCCCACTTTCTCAATGAAAAAAAATGACTGATTTATGACTGCTACCAAGGTCTATAATTTTAGAGCTCTGACCTCAAAATGAACCCTATGGTATGCACGTGGATACTTGTAGCTAGCAGAATATTAACTTTAGTAACCTAAAATAATATAAAAAATGCAAAAAGATTACACTCTCTGCGTAATGTTAAAGATGGGAATTTAAGTATTAAAAGTGTCCCTCCTCTCAAATTCACAAAAATTAAACAGATTCAAGTATTCCATCAGTTGCAGGAATGCAATTTTCAAGTTCATGGGACCTACAGGTACTTGTCAAAGACACTGTCGAGTTTCAGACCCAATATTACCTCAGCAACACTCACTCTCCAGGTGTAACGAAATAAAGTGCAACATTCTATTATTCAGGAGAAGAAATGACTTAACAGCATTGTACTTAGCATTACGTAGCCCATTTAACAAAGAAAGAAAAAGAAAACAAAAGTTGATGTGAAGTGATATGTGGACCCCCAGTTGCAATTGTATCTTGTGCGTGAGGCACCTCTGGCTGCTGGAGATAGCAGGGAAGGGCAGAACACAGCGGCGCTGGCAGAGACAAAGCGGGGTCACACACCGACCCCACAATTCTGCTTTAGAAATCTCTTCCCACCGGGATTTAAAGCAAGGGAGAATGGATGGGTGTCCCAGAAAAGAAAGGCCAAGAATACATTTCTGAGGGTAGGATAAGAGGGAATATGATAGACACACAACAAGAGTGACAGCCAGTAGATAGCATCACCTAAGAATGATTCAGAGAAAGAAAGTCTCCGTTGGGAATAGAGGGGAAAGACCCTGTGAGGGGAAAGATCCCTGTGAAATCCTTTACATTCACTTCAAAGAACATGAGGACAAATGAAAAAACCCTCCTAATTCGTAAGAGAAACCTATGATTATTTGTAGAATATAATTCTTAAGGAAAACAGACCTGAAAAATACAAAGAGGGTTTAGACAATAGCAAGACAATCTTTGCAGCCCTGCTATCTTTGCATAAAACTCCTTTTCTAATGCTGAATTGACTAAAAGTGGTATCATTCCTTTTATTCTAGCTCTCTACAAAAGTATCTGCTTTAAAAGCTGTTAGCTGATACAACAGTTGACAGGCTGGACATGGAGTCTCTTACACAGTATCATGTCCACGTGCGAGGATCAAGGAGGAAACACTCATCCTCGACCCTGGTAACAGTGTGAAACAACAGACCAGTTCTCAGTTTATTTTGGAATAAATGAAGTGGGTCCTGTTATCCCAACTACTTCAAAAATAACCGTTATTTTTGGCAGCCTGGCATATGGCTGCCCGCATGAAAGCTGCACTCGACGTGCCTGGCAGAGGGGGAAGGAGGTGGTTTCTCTCACACCCCTGTGATGCCTGGGCCCGAGGGCCCCAGCACAGGGCAGGGCCCTGAGGAACCCATCTGCTACCTCAGCACGGCCCCACGTCCCAGGCTGACCTCTGGGGCTAAGGAATTCCCTCTTTGTTTCTCCAGGGAGGGAGAAGAAGTCCACATCCCAGACAGGGAGAGGGAGAGTGAAGGATGACTGTAATTAGGGGTTCCTGAAGCCCTGTGGTTGCAGAGCTGTACCTAAGATGGCTGGCAGTGGGAGGCCTCTCCCTGCAAAGGCCCTACAGGGTCCCCGTTTCCTTTGGAGCGCGCTTTCGGAATGAAACTCCTCACCACCCCTTTGCCCCATGTCCTTCTCACGCTTTGTGGGCTCAGAGCACGCAAACGCTATGACCTGTGCCCGGGCTGACTCCAGCCCAGGGTACAGGTGTGCACCTCCCAGGCCCCAGCTGCCACAGGGAGGTGACTCCATGGGGCCAGACTGGGCCCAGTCTGAAGTAACCCCCCCAAAACGGCAGCCGCTTCGCATCCCGGCCCAAACTGCTCCCTCCTGGCCGGCTCCTTGCTCCCACCGCTGCTCCCACAGGCACAGCCATGCTCTTCTCCTTGCTCATCTGAAAATAAAAGTGGCAAGAATTCTTACACATGGGACACAGCAATCACACATGGTGTGTTCTGTTCCTCTTTTCTTTTTTTTGTAAGACACAATAATTTTAGCAGGTGTTCTGCCTTCAAAGAATTCACATTTCATTTTTATATCTTTTTTTATCTTTTAAATCTCTCTCATTTTTATATCTTTGGGTTTTGGTTATTTAAATGCACTTCTGTTGAAGTCAAGGTTTGACACTCCACTACTGAAACAGCAGTTCTTACACACCACACTTCCAAAACCCTAAAAATAGATGTTTTTTTTTTTTCCCAAAAAAAGTCCAGACCACTTTAGCATTATTTTCATCTTCTAATTGCATGGTGCAGAAGAAATATGGAGCCTTTTTGCATTAAAGCAAAAGATTAAAAGATTGTGGCGTATTTCTCACTGTTCATTGCAGTCATTCTTCCTCCATGGTGCAACAAACCACAACAGTCTACTCCCTGCATTCCTGCAAAAATATAGGCAGTTTCCTATATTATTAGAAAACTAAAAGATAACTTGTATCAGACTGTTAACAGTTCATAAAATGCTTATGAGTGCGACTTCCAAGCAACAGAAAATGCTCCCAGTGCTTCAACATGTACAACGTATTCATGCAAATAACAGTTCAAAGTTTAATGGGAGACACACTAGATTCTTAAATCTGTATTTATTACTGCTTATTATTTGCTTATGTGTGGGTGCACACACATTCACACACAGAACAGAACAAGCATAAACATCCAGTGCGTGTGAGTATGTGTAAGAATCTATGGCTTAGAGGTTAAATACCAAAAGAGGCTGATTCATCCATGCAGTGTTTTAAAGAAGTTAGGACTCCAGAGGCTCTTAAAAACCACAACACTGAAATGTGTATTTACATATAAATGCTTGAAGATGTTTCGCATCCCCCTCTTTTGTTATAGCTTTCATTTCAATATCCTGGAAAGAAAAACTGAAAGCTGAAGTAAACACTAGTTCCCCACTTGTGATTTGCAGCCATCGTGCTTGTTTAGTTATGGTATTCCCTGTCCACACAAAATCATTTGCTTCATGCCATTTCTGTCATTACGGTAGAATGCAGCATCTCAGAGAAAGACTGGCTAAAAAGAATTTATATCAGCAGGATATGCCTTAGGTTTTGTAGATATCCATGGGACCTGCAGAATATAGGGATTCTCCAAATAAAGGAGGGTTTGTGTGGCACATGTGCCAGCTCACACACTTCCATCACACACTCCCTCACATAGGGCCCAAAGCAAATAATTTGTCTTCTCAATTTTCAACTCTTTAACTGTTCCTCAGTGCAGTCTGAGTAAGGTTTTACTATATTTTATATTTTAAATCCCTCTTGAATGTCCTATGTACAACATTTCAAAAAGTATACCATGTTATTGCACACAACTTTCCTCAAGAGCTAAATGATACTCAGGAACAGTGAACAAGTCTCTCAACAAACCATACTTTATCCTGTGACTCTACACAGCGTGGCTTATTTTCTCAAAGCCTGTAGCAAAGCGTGCATTGCCATGTGGTGCCAACGTCACAGCAGTGGCAAACCAGACTTACTGTCAAAACAGCCAGGCTACTAGTCCTTAGACACACACTTGGCCAAATCAAATGCTGTACAGCTGCCTTCTGCAATAGTAGGGGATATGGAAATCCACCTTGCAGCATGTCTAGGGATTTAGCCCAAAGAACCTCCTGACCTGCTGCTTGCAACCAATTTAGCAGATACTATCAGGTACTAAGTTTAGCCAGAAACTGTCCCTGCAGACACAAACAACTGAAAGGTAGTCAAATCTTGCCATGTTTAGCTGTTAAATACTATCTTCTAAGCAAAATATGATGCTTCTGAAAATTCATCTAATGAATTGGACTTTGCACTGAAACAGACGGTGTTGCAGTTGGGTGCTGTTGCTCTGATGGGAGCTGCTAATTAAGAGCTGACAAGTAGTAGCTTGTTAAAACTCCTGTTCGTACTTCACTGTAAGTGAGGCTACCTGTGGCGCTCGTCCCTTTCAGTGCAAAGTCAAACAGGTTAAACTTCATCCCTGCTATTAGCCACCATTTGGCTGAGATTTGGTATGCAGTTAATTGCAATGGAAAGACAATTTAAGAAGTTGATCCTTGCCACCGCTCAGCTGTTAGTTTCCACCTTTCAGCCCCGCATCCCTGGGGCTTGCTATTATTTCTTCCACACTACACAGTGAAAAGATTTCAGGCTCAACAGGATGAAGAAGCTAGGCTCAGTCCTAGCTTTTGTGGCTTTCATGCTGCGAGACTGGCTGAGAGACTGGCTGCTGGTTAGGAAACTTGGACCAGACTTAGCTTCATATTTGTATGTGCATTATAATATAGGCTCTACTACTTCTTAAAGTGTAACTTTTTATAGTATGCATAAAGCAGTACAAACTAGTTCCAAATGTTGAGTGCTTTGTTCTTGTATTAAATAAGAGCTTCCCATTAAAATCCAGATTACAAATTTGTGCATTGATGTAGAGTTTGGGTCCCTGGACTTTATACAGGTCTTTGTTGTACTCTGAAGTTCTGCAAGTTTATAGTTTACAGTTTAAACTACTGCTAAAATGTATCTTTCATCACCAGTTTAGTGGGAGGGTAAACTCTTTAGCCATCCCCTCCTAGAACAACTGAGAGCGAAAGTGGTAACTACCCTATTTTTATATATGGAAGGTGCCCATGAAACTGTTGACGGAGCAGCAGTCATGCAATGGGGGGAAAAAGAAGAGAAAGTTTAACTTCAGCCCTGCCTTCCAGACCTAGTGATCCAAAAGTGTGGGGAGTAGCTGCTGGGGTGAGGACAAAGTTTTTGGCAAGAGTAATCCCACATTTTGTTTACCACTCACTTGTCTTCGTGAGCGTGCAATATTAACGCATGTGATCTCGGATTAGCTGGGCACCTGGTAGCAGGCAACCCTCTTCTGCATGCAAAGTCATTTTCAAATGTTTAAGAATAAGCAAGTGTTTTGATATCATTAGATGCTTATTCTGGACTTAATTCCAATCCGTTAAAATCAACAAATGCCTTTCTGCTGACTTTCCAGGGGTTTGGAATAAACTTTCAACTGGTGACTGCTCTTCCACATCCTCACAATGAAAAACTTAGGGAAGTGTTTGATGATGATAGTGAAGCTGAAAGATGTAAAAGAGGCTTGTGGCTGAAACAGGCAAAAATTCTTTGTTAATTAAACTCAGACAATTATACTAAAATTAACAAAAGTTACTGAATCCTTCAGTGCACCTTTTTGTATTAAGACTTAGTTCATGCTGTAATGCTGTCATTTTGGAAGTTATTAAACTACAGAAGATTTTTGGATGTTGAGTGAGTGTCATTCCTAACAAAAATCTTTTCATTTCACTGTTAGATTAAGCTGCACAAAGTCTATTCTAAAGAGATGTTTATGAGCATAATTATCCTAAATATTTCATATGTGCAAGTGAACTAATTGTGCTGTTATGCGCTACCCCACCTTCTGCATTTCCTGATTGCTAGGTTTGTAACCTTGACATCATGCAACTTTTCCAGTGAGGTTTTGCATAGCTCCATAAAGTGCAGTACAGACAGAAAGCAAAGCTACATGAATACAAAACTGCAGTGTCCTGCTTATTTCTCTCTGCAATTTAATATTTTTTTTTCAACTTCAGTACGCAGAATACAAGAAAGCTTTTGCTGTTACCTTTTGCCATTCCAAGATGGCAGTGAGCCACTGTAGAAATCAGAGCCAAAGACAGTACAGAATTAAAGGCCCCAAGAATACTTTTACTACACATATGTGTAAGATCTATTTTAATCCCTGATATTGCATTTACTTCATTTGTACTGTATTCCATTCAAAATGATTAAGGAGAAGTCCTTTACTGAGACTAAGGCATATGATACCTGAATTTTAAGCTCGGGCACTCTGAATCATCAGTGTACTAATAGCAGAACTCTTTCTTTTTCTTTTGAAACCAAACCTGGACTTTCTTATTTAATTAACTCACCCTGCTAGAGTGAACTTGACACAAATTTTGAGGCGTCATCCCAAAAAAAATTTCTAAGAAAGTGTAAGGGTAAATCAGTGTAAACGGAGTGTAACAAAACCTGAGATGAAGCATCAATAATAGCTGCTGAGAAAGACAGAATCATAGCCATACAGCCCAAAGAAAGGCTGTCAAAATGGTTTTGTTTGCTACCTAATACAAACATATAGACAAGACTAAAATGTGATCCTGTATTCTGCTGCCCCTCCAGCCAGCCCCAATCTGGAATTTCACAGACAATAGCAAACACTGTCCCAAAAATTGGAAGGAAACTATCCTTTGTTCCTGTCTGGCAGAAATAACTGAATAAAACTTTATCTAGCAAAGTAAGTTTGGAGAAGAGAAGAACACAACTGCCCAAGCAAGTAATATAGTCGAAAGGGCTGAAAGCAAAGACCCAAATCTGTTACTAGCAATGTTAGCTACACTAACTTGTTTCAGTTGGCTATTTTTTTTTCTTTGGTTCTGGTCATCATATTTTACTACAGGTCCTGTGCCTCCATAAGCTGAAGCAGATAATACATTTTCTGTATTTCAGTTTCAATACTATTTTTCATATGTACAGATTCCACTTTCATCTTTTAAAATAAACAGTGTTTTCTTTAGTATTACCACTCTTAATAGGTATTAAATACATGAATAACATTTTTTTTTTATAGCTAGTAAAAAAATGAACAGTTACACAGGAATATCAAGAACCACATGAGTTTTTGTTTCCATTTGAAAATATCACCACTGAAAATGCATATACTGTTAATTCATTAAGCAAACTTCTGTATGAATGCAATTTCAATTAAAAAATGGTTTAGTATGGCTTGGCTAAGGCTTAGTTAATGAAATTAAGCTACACTAAATAAAGAGTTTCCACAACGGAGCTTGCACTAGTATAAATTGCTTTAAAAATACAGTTCTTACAGTGATGCAACTTTGAAGACAAGCTTTAGCTGCCATAGTAACAAAGCCTCTTATTTCCAGGATGATGATACACTAGTATTAAACAGCTTTTAAGTTGTTCATCTCCAGAAGACCACTCATCTTCGTTCAAAGAAATTTTCACTACAAAAGACAGTCCGACACGACTAACTCCAACATCACAAAATAATAGATGGCTGCACAAGGTGTAGAGAGTCATCCTATACACTTCTTGTCCCCTATCATGGCTGGAAAATAATGAGTGCTCTTCACATTTGTTTACTTGGGGAGTTATCAAAAATAATACTACTGCTATCAGCGAGCGATGCTCTGGTTCCCCTGTATGAACGCAAAGGCTCATGGACACACAAGTAAGTTACACATGCCTTGATATAAGAGGCTTGAACATATTTTACCTACTACTTTCCACCAACTAAGAGCATGAAGAGGGTCAGTTACAGAAGATTAAGTGACACGTGGAGACAGGGTCACGTTCTGAACCCACACTGCGCAATAATACAGGCATCTGTGGGTTAGCTACACCCACCACCAAATTCCTTATTTTTCAAAGCAGCCTAAAGGTAAGCCACGGGAAGATGCTGGAGGAGAATCCATGGAAGGAGTTAACACTTCATGAGCAGCCGGAGCTATTTCCCCATGTAGACAAGCCCTTAGCAAACAGATACTTCCTGTCCACCCGCTTGGCTGTAGGAAGCAGAGATGATTAATGCAGCTATGCATCCTGACAGCCTCCAGCGCTCACTTGGTCGTAAAAACTGAAGAATCATGGCCAAAGAAGGCTGACGGTGAAGGCTGGAATTTTGGTTTGGATGATAAAGTAGATGCCACTTTGATTCTGCAACTCTCTAATAAAAGTGGGAGGTGGGGGACATCTTAGAGAATGCTAAGAAATCTAAATAAGAAGAGCAGCTCTTCCTCCGAAAGCAAGCTTTTGATCATTATCTTCCTTTCTGTTCTGAAGGCTAAGGAGCTGGGTTATTCTGTAAGCCTCAACTAAACTGATGCAATAGCTTCTCTGTCAGTAAGTAACATATAATAAATAAGGTATGATGACATAAATAAATAAATGAATTTTCATGGTATATTAGCAGGGAATGTAATTCTGCATAAAGTCAGTTTCACACTAAACAATATAAGAGATACATTATCCATGTCAAAGAGTTAGGAATGCATGGAAAAGATCTAAATCACGAAAAAAAAAAAGGTAAATTCATTGCAGATTATGTAAGCTATATGGTAAAATAAGGAGTTGATGCTGACTTTTTGCAGTGTATCATGAGATCCCAAATTGCTGTTTTTTCTTTTCTTTCTCTGAACTACACACAGCTGTCAGTATCTTTAAAGTACAGAGTGTGATTCTGCTGCTAGCAACAGGACTTAAACCTTAGATGTTTGTAGAAAACTATTCCTCCACCAGGCTGCATTTTTATTGACAAAAGGCAGCTGAATCAATTTTTGTTGCTCCTTAACAAAAACGAAGACTGCCTGAACTTGCTCCTTTCAAAGCTATTCTCTTTGGCCTCTCCCTCTCTATAAATAAAAACACAACTATCCAACTTCTAAAACTGCTCAGATATTGAGCTATTTGAAAGTCAGTGTGTTATGCAGGTACGACCACTTTCCTCCAGAAGTCAGGCCACAAGCAATGTTAGTCCAGAGGAGACTTTCTCTTGTCAACAGTCATCTCAGGGAAAGCTGATACTATATAAAGAAAACAAGTGGAATTCTGAACCAGCTAAGGTTTCTGAACTGAAGCTCCTTCAAGCCCAAAATGCCTGGGCTTATCCTTGGAAACCTTCAGAAATACACTCAGAACTTACAGAGTTAAAATACATTGATCTGTAATGCAGGTAAGATGAGCCAAAGATAAACACTGCCAAAGCTTACAGGCTTTTACAGCATTAATCAAAAGAAACTTTAAGGCAGGCAGAGGATCAAACTGTAAAATCTGAGCTTTAGATCCTGCTTCTGAAATTCAAGGCGAATGTCAGAAATAATGGACCTGAAAGTTTCATGCAATGCTCCCTCAGCTGTGGGACAAGATCAACAGAAAGAATAATACAGTGTAGAACTGGAAGCCTTTCCCCAAGTCCTCACCTTGCTTGGTTTTCTTCTCTCTGTTTTTTAGAGTGTATTTCCTAGGTTGGGCATAGACATCTGCCTTAAAAGTATACTCTGAAGCATATTTGGAGCCTATGTTCTCTCCTTCACTGTCAGTACCCAAACTCACTAATCATACACATTCCAGTAAAGCTTTCCTCTCATCCTGCCCCAAACAAAGTCTATCATCGCTCCTTAGTGAAGCCTTAATCCCTATCCATTTCAAAGGTCCATTTTGATATTTTTTTTCCATTGACATTTCAGTATTTTTTTTATACCTCAAAAGCAGGTAATTTGTTTTGTTTGCAATTCATTACTTCAGATTGCCCTCAGCTCTCCCCTCAAAATGTTCATGTTTGGACAAGGAGAAAGCTTGCCTACAGGACAATTTACAGACATGTGAGAACAGCAGTTTTGATGAAAACCAATGTACAGTGATAAACAACAGCATTCATAACTAAACTAATCCTTAAGTGGAAAACAGCTGAGTACAATCATGAGCCTTTTCTTTTTATCTTTGCTGCAGAAGTTCATACATGAAAAGTGGAAAAATGATAAAATGTAAGTTTCAAAAGCACAAACTTTTTATAAAGAGAAATTTTAAAAGCAAAAAAAATAATTCAAAGAAATAGAGATCTTCAAAGAAACTAGTCATGATGAAAATATGTTCCCATTACTTTAGATAACACTAGTTTCTCAGCAACCCTGGTAACAGCTGATATCAAGAAAACTTTGCCCTACCATTACAGGCTAGCATCTCCTTCCTACAAGTTGTTTAATGGAGACAGGAGGGAGGACAAAAGGAATATATCACTTCTTTTTCTGACTAGCTCTTGGTGTAAAGGATGGCATGGAAGAGGTTGGCAAATGGGCTTTTCTGCCATATTTTTTTTTTCCCTATACAATACCTGCTATCTTGGATTGCAGTCTCAAATTTGCTGAGCTGTTTCTTTCAAAGATCTTGGTGGCAGCTCTAGTATGATCTCTTCTTATACATTTTCCAATACCAATGACTTTCAGACACTTCCAGCTCTTATTTCTCATCTTCTCTTACCTGAAGCCACCTTACGACATGCCTTTAGTTTTTTAATGTAGACAATTCTTCTCAAGGCTTTTCCAGGACCAGTTGGCAGTGAACTGAAATGTGCATGGTTTTGATATTAAAAAATCCATTTCACATCAGCATGATTCTTGCATTTTGTATCTGCTCTGAAACTTCATGCTTTGGCCAATGGTTGGCTATTATATTCATATGCATGTCCACGGCATATGCTAGAGCTACAGGCGAGAGAGCTAGAAGAGCCCTTTGCAGCTCTGCGAGATCATGATACTTCTCACTTGCAAAATGATATTCTGCCTCTCCTCTGGCAAGTGCATCTGAAACCTATTTCTTCAAGCACTGATGGTGATGGTGATGACATAGAGCAGATTACAAAGGCCCTTCAGGGAGGAAATTACTTCCTGAGCACTCAAGAGCTCTTCCTCCTCGTTATCTAGGGCTGAGGTTTATTAAAGGCAACAGGACCATACTCTTCTCAGACATTTCCTTCAGACACAGAAACAGAGGATTCATAATTTTGTCAGCTGAAGTAGGACTTCATTTTTCAGATTATTTCAGTTATTCTACTGCCAACATTTGGCTGAGTTTTTATTTTCCTCCTTTAACCTGAATGCAGGTGACTGAGCCAGAGCTCTGACACAGAGACTTAGCCCTACAGGGTGAGGGGAATTCATGCAAGTGCAAGACACAACTGAATAGTGTGCCATCCCTGTGGCTACCAACAGAAGGTAAAGCCCAGCAAAATTACTAATCTTACTATCAACCTAATATAAATTTCAGAACATGTCATTCATGAAATACAGCCTTCTGTTGTGATTTCTAAGAAAATATTTTCTGCTGAACCCAAAGAAGATGAATTGCAAGAGTATCATCACATTATGGTCTTATAACAAAGGGCAAGTACCTTGACTTGAAGCTTGGATTTGCAATGTAATATACTGCAGGAAGTAGAGCCAATAAAATGCGAAAATTCTGGTGGTCTTTCCAATCTTATTTTATCATGTGGTGTTCTTTCAACCTAGGCAGAAGATCTGGAGTTCACTGTGCTGCTGAAGAACCTTACCCTGAATGACTCTAATTGTGATGCCTGATGCTGAATGAGGTGTTCAACTCTGGGCTGCTTCACCAAGCACTGTAAACCACCTGAAACACTTCATGATCCTCTTAAGCTGCAACCTGTCCTACAAAACTGAACCCGAAGTGGAAATTGAGAGATTAATTAGTTCATGATGAGGTTTTGAAGCTGGATTATCAAATTGTATAATTTCAGATGGCTACTCATTAGGAAAGTGGTCATTCTCTCACAAGGGCGTAACCTTTATTCTCACATAAGTGAAATCCACTAATTAACAAACCCAAGTCTACATTTGGGAAGACTTCATAATAGTAGTGATTTCCTTACAGGCTTATGTACATATTTCTTTTTGATACACTTAGCTGCTAAAATTAATTCTAAAATGATTTAGAGTGTGCTAAGCCCCTATTTCTATTTCACTTTTTCATGTCTGATTCATAAAGGTTTAATTTAATTTTTTATTTTCCTTTCTTGAGTATGACATGACATAAAGCAAGACTATGAGAGCTTCCTTTACGTTGAGGAGCAAGGTTTCTTTGCTTCAGTGATGCTGAGGTCCTGGTGGGTGCCCACAGTCGAAGTGACCATTGCCTTGTTCTACCCTATACCATGAAAATTGAGACATTTTTCGCTGTTTTCTCATCCATTAACAGAAACAGAATCTGTTTGTACAAGTGATGACATATGCTAAAGGAAAAACGTAGGGAATCATGAATTGGTTATTTTAAAGCAAAGAAAGGCCATAGTACTGGTTTTAGCTATTTCACATCTATTCTTCCAGTGCTGAGAGATTCTGACTTTTAACCACTTTCTGTTGTTGAAGACAGTCTGCTATTTTATTTTAAGACATGAAATTTTCTACCAAAAACGATTGTGGGTTTACAGTCTTCACTGAGCTCCAACAACAGATAAAAAACTCCTTTTGGGCAGACTTTTTCAGGCAGTGTTTGTGTGCGGCTGCTGCCACCACAGCGGTCACCCGTGGTTCAAAGCACTAGTTTAAAATGACCACAAGAAATTTTAATCCCTAGTCTAGCAGCGTGGTTATTAAAATCGGCACCATTCTGTCTTCATCAGGGCTCGTGCTCTTTCTGCAGCCTTTGAGAGTATCTGTTTCGGTGTGCTAAAGAAGACACCGACATTCATGTCAGTCTCTGGATTGCAGCTTCTGAGTTTATGACAGATGGGAAACCAACAGAGGAGTTAAAATCCTGTGAATCCACACACAGCTTATAGCCAGTAGCCATCTGGCTGGGGATCTACATAATACCACGAGAGGATGACAAAAAAAAAAAAAAAAAGACAAAAAAAGAAAGGCAGATACATTTGCACTCCCATTTCTCTTCCCCTTCTTTGTGCTTCCTGTTTTGAATATACTTAATAATCACATTACAAATAGTCTTTCAACTATTTCATACAAGTTAAACAACTACAGTAGTTTCTCACTAGCGCTTTCTACACAGAAAAATAAATTCAGTATTAGGCAAAAAGTCCAACATGTGACAACATATAATGTTTGTCTACGGTAGGTAACAGCCCAACAGGCAGCATTTAACAAAAGCGTAAGCGTTTGAGGAGAGAACTGAGAATGGAAAGCACCAAGAAACCCCATTCAGCAGCGCTGCCAGTTGCTCTATAAAAGCAATTCAAGGCAGAAGTTGTAACACAGGGCCCCTAAAGTATAATTACTTGGGAAAAAATGTGGCCAACCAAAGTTACCTAACCTGTTCGGAGAAGAAAGCAGCGATTTACCCCCAAAATGTGCTGGGAAGGCTGAATATCTGGTTTTCAAAGGAAAAAGCATGAGCTTCATTAAAAGCCCCTTTTGCACAGCAGTGGCTCCTGACAGCTAGAGCCAGGAAAGAAGGAAACATGCAAACTTTCTTTAAAGACAGAAACCATTTTTCAGCTCAACCTGCTGAAAAGTTCAGCCAGGCGTTTTCAACCTGTAACTGCGTGCTTGGTGTTTGCTGGGGTTTTAGCTTTCTGAAAAGAGCAGATTTCTGACGGAAAGAAAGAGAAGAGCCACTGAACTAAGAATTCTTTTCCCTGCGTGCTGTGTCGCAAAAACGAGAGCATATTAAGCAACTCGAGAACAGGAAATAACACTAACAAACAAACTGATATTCTTTCCATAGCACGGTCGCTCAGAGGAGGACATCTGAAACTTCATCTCCCCAAATCAAGAAATGTTTATTCTACTTTTGGAAGGCTGCTGAACGCTTGTGTACTGCTTCTAGTCCAACTGTTTTACGAACTTTTCAGTGAAGTCGATAGTCACACTAGAGTAGAAATGGACACTGAGCTGCACATTTTTTTTAATACAGCTCTCTCCTTCAAAACCTGCTGTTTTATTGCTACTAGCATGGTTTGTGGAAATACACCAGTTCTGACATGCATGTGGGAATGTATCTTACATCCCTTTACCTCATCTGGAGTGTCCAGCACTGCAGGTGAACACTGTAGAAGCTCCAGCTATATACATCCAGTCTCCTATAGAGAGTCTGTTATTTTGTTAATGTAACCTCCAACAGGAGAGACTGAAAAAAACAGATTAAATGCAGACATCTATTTCTGAGCTAATCACTCTGCGCTCCCTTCACACTTGACATGATCTACTCAGTGCAACAATTCATCTTGTTGTGAAGCAGACATCGCAAATAGGTCAGATGAATTAAGCCCTAAAATTAACTATTTCTCTCCACAGAAGATAAAGTGAGATTAGGATGACTAGTTCATGGGGCTGGACTTAAATCACACACACTCCACTCAGGCCATCTTTTTTAACCAATGCCTACAATTACTTATTTTAAAGTCCTTCTTGAAACTGAATTTCTTACACCTCAGCAAATGGCTCTAGCCATGATATTAAGAGTTTTTTCCTGCTATTTTGCCTTTTTTTGGATGAAAAATGTCATCAATATGTTTTCGGTTTCCACATGGTCATCTTTGAATAACTGAAGATATCTTATTTACCCCATCTGTCTGAAGTCAAGAAATGCACTGTGGTTTTCATTGAAAAAGGCTTAAATAACTGCATTGTTTTACTCAAAAATAAAAAAATAAACAGAAAAATTTCAGTAATTTCTAGTAAATTCTGGTAATATCATTGCAATTCTAGTAAAATGGCTGATTGATGGCAGTCTGATATATATTTTAATTTTCAGTGTGAATAATGTATATGTAATGTTTTGAATTAATTTTTTCTTGACAGATTGAGGTTTTAATTAAGAAAAAATTGCAGTGTAAGACAGTTTTTCATTTTCCTTGCAAGAAATATATTTTTTATAAATGTGGCTATCTAGCCAGACAAAATGAAACTGCAAAAGTGTAATTGTAGGATTTTCTTCAGTGTTTCGGGACAGTACCTTGATCCAGCAGAAATCAAGCTAAGAAAAAAAATTAATATCCTTACTTCAGGAGGCTAACTTTTGCTGACTTTGACTCCTAGGTCACAAGGTGTTCTGTTTATTTCAGATCAGTAGTACCTTCATTTAAAATAAGACTACAATTTTTTCATGCCTTTTTATAACTTTGTGGCCTTCATCCTCAGTACCATATCACTACTGGAACCATCATCTCACACACCTGACCTTCTCAGCATTCAGCTAATCAAATTTATTTGGTTACTCCGAGTTTGATTTCTACCTGCACTGCATGCAGCTACCTCCAAACAGTTTAAGAAGTGCAATAAAAAAAAAGCTGCAGCTGTAAGTAGTGGAAATTTTCAATACTGATGTCTCTGTCATCAACAATTTAAAAAATAAACGCTTCCCTTTCTTCACAAGAGTTCCTTCAATTTGCCTTTGACTTTTACAGAGTTCACTGAAAGTTATAAAGTGGAATGTAAAATAAATAAGAAAAATGATGAAACCACAGGTACAACCTCCCTTCCCAGAGAAGCTGGATGTGGAACTACCTCCCACAGGTGAGGGTGCAGCCCACCCCCATGTCCCCCTGCCCACTGGCCGTGCCCCAGTCCCTCCAGGGACTCCTCTATAGAGAGGGTGCTGGAAAAGCAGTTCGAAACATTCAGCATTCACCTGATGCTGTAATCCAAACCTTCAGCCTTGGAAGCCGACTTTGTCTCTTTCTGTGATTTATTGAGGGTTAACAGCATGTTGTTCTACCTGTTAAAACATGCTGCTCTTTCCTAATGAGCTAAATAAGAAGAAACAGTATCTAAATTCCTTCCTGTAGGTTTTACTTAAACGGGAGTACCTCATACATGATTCGACTCTGTATATACTCCTCATTGCATTTTAAATAAAATGTTTTAACTTCAGCAGTTGCTATTTAGAGTAAACTTCAGAAATAAAAAATGGAAGTAAAAATCAGATATGAAATACAATTCCATTTTTATCTGAAAAGAAATTGCCTATTTCCATGTATTCAGATCTTATCTTACTACTGCTTACAAATTCAGGGATTTTTTTGCATGAACTATAACAACTGATTTACAAAATAAAGGGTTGAATTAAATCCCAAAGTAACATGTAAAAACTGTTCACGTTCACTTCTGTTTGATGGTGGATCAGGCAACTTTGTGCTGTGGCAGCTCGCAGCACCACCACAGCACCAGGCTCTTTTGTTCCAGACCACGCTGGTGTCACTCAACACAGCAGCACAGAAAAGCAGGGCAATGTCCTGTGCACGTGTTTGATACAATAAGATGACATATATCCTATCCCTAATGATTGCTTGTAGCAATGCTTCAAAAAAAACTAGACACTAAAAATACCCAGAATGAACCTTACTAATTGCAGAAGGCTTTGCAGGTGACAGAGAGGAACGAGGTCTTTCTAGATGCTCACAGGAAATGTGCTTGTGTCTTAAATCATGATATTTGATTACCCTTCTCGAAGCATGCTTTGCTGCCACTGTTATTAGCCTTTATATCATCAAGCCCTTTTTGAAAATTGAACCACTATATTTAACTATATGACCTCCACGATGAATTCTATAGCCTAAATGCACGTTGTCTGAAAACACTGTTTATACCTTACAAAATTACATGCTACTCTTAAATATCTGATTTCTTGATCTTGTTTTATTAAGCTGGAAAAGAAGGAGAAAACAACACAACTTGATCACTTCTCTTATTTCATGCTACTATTTATTTCAAAACTCATTTTTTTTACTATTTAATTTTCAAAACAAAGACAATATATCCCCATCCCACTTCCTCTCATCTCACAGACAAGATCGTTACTCCTCTCTATACTATTTAGTAGTCCTACACTTTATAGGACTTCAAAAAATTTAAATTTTAAATTTTATAGGCGGAAGCCATTAATTCTTTGTTCTTCAGTTTTTGGGCTCTCTTTGGGTTGGCAACTGCAACAAGACAACTTCCTGATACAACACTTTAATCCAAACCCCTCCAGTAGAACCACAGAAGAATGAAAAGGAGTCCCAGAGTTCTTTTTTCCCCCTTCAGCTATTCTCTTTTTAAGAGTTATGGATTTTTCTTTACTCTTTGAAGACATCTGTGTGAAATTACCCACACAACAGTAATCCTAACAAAACCAAGATTTATTAAAACAAAGAGAAAATGGAATGAAAACAAAATAAATTGTTTGCTTAACATAGCTGAATTTACAATTCTCATAAGATAAATTAGATAAGGCATAAACCAGATAAGCTTAACTTCAGATAAAAAAGTAAAAAATGAATCTTGCAGTTTATCCTTTGAAATTAAATATCCTTTCTGACCACACCGGTCAGCCTGTCAATGCCGCTTGCTGCTTGGAGACCAACAATTCCCTCTTTTGTCTCCCACAGATATGCTTAATAAACCCTGGTTCAGGTTTCCTAAACGCTTTTCCGAAGACAAAAAAAAATGGGCTTTGGTAAACAGTTTCAGTCTCCATCTCTGAGGAGTTACACCATCGAGGAAACGAAAAACCTTAATGATGATTTATGTCTGCCTTTTCAAGGTTTATGACCCAGCTCAAATATTGCCTTTTGCTAACCATCTTGGCTCCTCTGTCTAGGTTTTGGTGAGACCCATGGGCAAACCTCACCTAAAGCAGATCCTTTTCTCTTCCACTTGTCACAAGCGATGAATTATAGACAAGGGCTAAGGCTTGCCCTCATAATCAGCTACGTCTCAAAACAAACTCCAATGGACACTGGAAAAAATCAGTCTTGGCTGATGTCTAAAATGACAGATTGTTCTTTGTTTCTGCCTTTATGGGTTTTAGGATTCACATATACATAGTTTTTGCTTGAGTACGCTGTGTCATTTAGCAGGTGGTATTTCTCTGCTATAAGAAGAGTACAACTCTTGAACATTTATAATAAAAACCGACCTGTAAAAGAAACGTTTGCCACCTTGGAAGTGTAATGAAAATGGCACACACAACCATGGATGCAAACATGCCAGCAAAAATGGCTTTGACGAGCAGAACTTCTTTCCACTAAGCAAATAATATAAAGACAAACTAAGAACAGTCCCACTGAGCAGCCTCCACTCCCAGCACAGATGCACCAGAATAAGAAGAGCAGTGGTGAATAAATCACACCAATACCCTGTGTTATTAACTAAGGGTAACTCTTCTCAACCTAGGGTATGGTCTAACATTCTCAAGCCTTTATCCTTCAGCTCCTCCAATAAATTTGAAATGAGAAAAAAAAAAACCAACAAAACAACTCAGACAGGAAACCCTGAAGGCATGAAAGTAATGGAGATATTACTGCAGAGCTACTTAATAATATCCACACAGGCTTGTCTGATGCGATACAGTCCAGTGCTAAACCAGGACTACTATGGGCAGGCAAGAAAAAGAAGTAATCATAAGTGGAAAGCAGATTCCTACAGGAGAAGGTTAGCTTGTGACTCCCAGTTCTAGAATTATGTCACATGCCGTTTTTTGATATAATAGGATGCTTGGAAGAAACCCTTCAGCAGCAGGAATTCAGGGTGCGGCTGCGCTTTGGTTCCCTAAAGCCAAAAGCAAATGAACTGTGATCCAAGATCTGTTCAATAGAACATTATATTCATTTAATTATTTTTTTTTAATTATGAAATCATACATAGGACAGTCTTTCCAATCTCCAGATCAAGTTAATTTCATTCATTACAGAGGCACAGAGAGTTACTCAAACATTCAATTAAAATAACCTTACAGAGCTGCATTTAAATTGTATCATCACTCTGACGAAATCCAAAGCAAAACATAAAATAAAGGTCAAACCAGAGAACACTGTGGAGCAAGTTAATACCCATGAAAAATGAGCACAAGAAAAACAAAACTATTCCCCAGTGAAAAATGGTAGCAACGATGTGAGAAGGGATGTTATTCCTCTCCTTTATTGCTGCTCATCTCACAGAAGAAAAGCCGGAGAAAAGGAACTTCACCATTTGCAATGGGAAAAGGAAAAGCCAACTCTGCTTTACACATAACAAGGAAAGAGAGAGATAGAAAAGAAGGTGCATGACCAAAACAGGACCTCACTGTTTGCACATCTCTCAAGCCCCAGGACACAAACCCCCGGCTGTAGGTGATTTTATTTTTTTGTAGTTTGTTTGACAGTTTCTTACAAGGAAATAATTTTGTAATTGACTTAGGGCAAGGATTCCTTCTAAAAAACAACCAGAAAAAATCTTAATGCTTTGGTAATCTCTCTGTTAATACTCTCTATACATATCATTGGAACTTCAAAAACTGATTAATCCAAAGATAATTATATTCAACTGTTCTCCAAAGAGGAATAAAAATGTATTGGAACTCAGCTAATAGACAATGTCTTCCTTAAAGAAATGAATTACTTAAATATTCTTTCAAAATGCTATCAGATGCATATATTGATAATATCAATAAAAGTTAATGAATCTCACTTAAATCCTCCAGTAGATTCCTTTCAAAAGAAAGTTTTTCTTAATTTTATAGAGTTTCTGCACACATTTGAGACGAGTCCAAGAACCCACCAACACATTTAATTATTTCTAATGTAGAAATGTTTAGATAGCACGCCTGTATCTGTGAGGAGAAGGGAACGGCCCTCCTTGTTTTTACAGGAAAAATATGTAATATATTAGCCATAAACTAGCATGATACTTTGAGTAGTAACCATGCAAAATCAACCTTGATACGAAATTGGAATTATTCAGAAATGTATTAATTTTAGATCCTGACCTTCTGGCTACCACTGCAGCAGAATACAATTAACACTCTTCTGAGGCTCCCACAATGTATATTCAAAGAGGTTTTTTATGACTAAGTGATACATGAAACGATACAAGGGAACTCTTTGAAGTACTGCACACTAACAAAACATTGAAAAACAGTATCTGCCATGTTTGCACACAAATATTCTGCATAAACAATGCCAAGCTAAACGCACCACCAGGATGGATTTTCTGATGAATTGGGGAATTCAGACAAACAGTACTGACCCCATGTTAAAAAATATCACAGAATGGCAGAGGTCTGTTAACAAGGTAATGTTTTAGAATCAAGCTTTGTCTGCAGTGAGGACAGAGTGTACTTTAAAGACTCATTAAAACACTAGTGTCAGAAGGGTAGGTGGAGTTTTGATAGTTATCCACTACTTGAGCTGGACTCTAGTACAGTGGAGACTTGGGGGCAGATTTCAGGGGCATGTAGGTATGTACCAATGCTGCTAAACGTGCTGAGATTATTTTTTTTTCCAAAGTCCAAGTCACTTTAATTTCAGTAACTGAATTATCCTATTGCCAAATACCCAGCACAAAGTGATTAACAACTGTGAATATGCACCTGGGTTCTGCACAAGCAATTGTGGACTGCTATAGGATAACCAACAGATGTACAACTCAAACCAAATATTTGTAAAGTCTCTGTTACTATTTGCAATCATTTACCCGAGTGAAAATAGGACCTTCTGGAATTTGGGTTATAGAGGTGTGATTCACCAGGGCGCCTGACTACGACATGGTTTACCTGGGATTTGGAAAACCCTCAACAGCACCCTCCATGGCAAGGAGATGTTTCCCACCAACGCTGGCCAACACGGACAGCCCAGGCGACAGAGTGCTCAGCTGCCCTGCTGGAGTGCTGCCACTTGCATTAATAATTAAATATTTATTCTAGCATGATTCAAACCCTCAAATCCTAGATAGCTGCACACTCCCTAAGGTGAGAAACCCGGTGCCTGTGTGCCTCCCTCATCCACTGATTACAAAAGCTTAAGATCATACTAGGCAAGAGAAACTAACTCTCCCATGCATTACAGAAACCTCCAGTAAAAATACATTCATCACTGTGATACTGTCCATTGGTTTGCACCAAGAATTTCAGTTTTCCTCATCCCTAAGTCAGAAAGAATTAAAATTACTGTGTTTTTTAATTTTATTTTTACTGAGCAAAGGAAGCAAAACTCTTAGAAAAACAGATATTCATAAAAAACATACGTACTATAATTTTCACAAAAGATTCAGGAGAAAGGAAATTATTCTTAATACATTATGCCTCCAGTGACCTTCAGCTCTGACAAAAACTGGCATCACTCATTTTTTTAACTACTAACACAAAGCCCTGGATAAGTTAAAGAGCTTATCAAATCTTCAATACTTCAAATACGTTTTTAAAGGCAGAAATGTAAATGGCTTTCATTCATAACATTTTAAATGCAAAAGGTGACAATTCTCACCACGGCACTGTAAGAAAGCAGTGGAAAGAGCATACGGTGGTTTTGAATTACACCAGGACAGAAGCTGGTGTGTCCAACCCAGTCTGAGAGGGAAGGACACTCACCCACCACACAAGAGCATGAAGGCAAACACAAAAATTAAGACCCTTCTTCCCAGGAGCGTGGTGCAGGAGAGGCTTCACACGGGCACACGATGGAGAGCGTCCCCACGAGAGGGGGAGAGCAAAATGCTTTTACTGGAGACAGCATGGCACAACTGCCCTCAGAAAGCAGCACGATGATGGGGATGGTAACACTGCACACAGGTAGAAACTGGCAGAAAAAATATTCTATGGGCTGACTCAAGCTAATTCCAAGAGAAAACATCATCCTCCACTGCCGTACCAGGCAGCTCAGGTCCACAAGCTGATTCCACTGCAAAATCCCACAGCTCAAAGCATAAATGGATGTATTTGGCCAATACACTCAACAGGACTTGTCATAAGACACAGAGCTAGCTCTAAGTTACTAAGCATTATCCAAAACCCAGAAAAATATTTAATTTTCAAAGCTCATAGATAACCCCCCAAGAAAAGATACAAAGACTGGATGACTAACTCTTTTTCTCTAGTGCAGCTCCTAGTACCCTAAAGAAGTTGGATATTTTTTTTTTTGTTACATCTTCTGGAGAACTTCAAAACCCTGCCCATAATCTAAAGCAGGGCTAGTTGAGTCTTTGAAAGGTTAAAGGGCTTGCCCAAGATCTGTAAATAGCAAAGACAGATCTCCAAGCTCCATCTCTCCCCCTGTTCATCCCTTACTCCACTGTCATGAATCAGATATAATCCTCCAGCAGAGCTTTATCCCAGGGATTACAGAAATTATTTTAAAAGACCACATATGGGAAAAATACATAAATCACAAGTTCTGGCATGAATTCTAAATAATTCAATTTTAAGAAAAGTAGAGTTTCAGTTCAATTCTCAGCTCCAGTTATATTCTCTCTCCTAAAAATCAAGAAACTCATTTCAAAATATCCAAGATTAATAAGCACTCCTTTCAGCAGGACAGCAAATCAGGTAGATGGATATCTAAAGATATGCGTTCAAAGTTTCACATCTCATCACTGCCTACAGCCCTCCAGTCTCAATCCTGACAACAGTCAATAGCTTTTCTAAATAAGCATGTTCTGGAAGAGAGGCTGGACTACATGGCTGGATAAACAGGCAGATAAGATAGTAAAGAAATACAAAACGTCCAACAGCCATTTACCACAGGTATCAGCCCGGGAGCTTGCAGCAATGTTTATGCAGATACAAAAAAAAAGATCAAAAAGAAAGCTATGCCAGTAGTTTGGTTCTATTATTTATTGTAAGATTTTAGCTTTGTAAATATAAATCAAACACAAAGGTACAGCGCTGCCAAGGAAATAAATTATATTTGATATCTATACATTAACATATTCCAGTAAACCAGACTAAGGAACAAACCTAGCCATAATTCAGTCAGGAATCTGTACAGAACCATACTATTAAATTTCTACGGTATGTGAAGAACAAAACAAGTTTAAGCAATACAGTTCTTCAAATCATATCAAAAGCAAAATGACTGCAGACTCCTAAAGCAATGTTACTAATTTATCATTGTTACAGCTTAAGAATGTAGCCACATCACATAAATTGCTTCTCCCTCACATAGTATCTTTGATGTTCTTACTAATAATTTTGTCTATGTCAAGCCAGGAATTATATTCCATAGCTACTGGTATGCTAAAAGCATATTGCAACTGGGCAACAAGAAAGTATATGTTCATAAGGATTCCCACTGGCCTGGCAGAAGCATAAGCTCAGTCTATATTATTAGTAACTCCATTTTAGCAGAGCTGGAATAAAAGATTTTAAGGCTACCATAAAAAAAAAAAAAAAAAATCCAAAGTGCATTACAAAGAGCCTGCACTCTTATAGCAAAGGAGGTAGCAGATGGTGAAACAAGAAATAATATAATGGCATGAGGAATTATATGCATTTTGCATTGGACTTATCATTTATATGATAAATACACAAGTGTACACAAAAATTGAGACACTCAATTTGTTCTGTTGAAGGAAAAAATTCTGTTTGGTATAGAGTAACTAGTGGAAGACACATGGATTTTTTTATTAGTTCCAAAAGGGACTGAGGTAGACAGTAACAGCTAAAATGTAACCCATACTAGAAAATGCCTTCCTAACAATGCTGGGATGTCACAAGGCACAGATCTACTTTAATTACAAATAGGGTAAAAATATTCAGAATCCTACACAACAGGCACATTATCACTATGAAAATTTGCAAGCAAAATTCAGTTTTGCTTTTTCTGGACCTCATCCATGAGGAGTAGCTGGAGTCATCATTTTTCCTTTTGTAATTAAGAAAATTCAGATTTCTCTTTTACTGAATTACATATTTTGCTACAAATCTTTATTAAAAAAAAAAGAGTAAGGGAAACATCAGGGGCACTTAATATCCTTCAGGTAATCCATCACATTGATACAACTTTTGCACCCTTAATTCTACGATGCCTCCAACACTCATGACCTGCTTGCTGCTGTTCTACACAGCCATAGTATCTCAGTACTTCTCTGGTGACTTCAGTTATTGAAGTCATTTTCCCACACCAAGAGCCTCTTCAGTTGTCCTGCTGATTTGCTATAAATTTTCATGGATTATAGGCCACGTCCCTGACATCCTCTCCATTCCTTGTTATATCTTGTTTCCTGCAATCGTGGGAAAGGGATATGGGATTTTCTTGGTGGTCCTTACTTCCTTTTATTTCCCATTTTGCATATGAAAAAGCCCAAGGATTTTCTAAAATGCAGTACCAATGAATAAATTACAAATATTTTTTTTTAACCAACCCCAAAACTGCTTTGAAAGTTTAGTGCATATAGTGAACGTGAAAATTCTAATTACAAGGAATAAAAAATAAACTAACTTCTGTTTTTAATTGGCAACAACTAACAGCTAAAAGAGAGCAAGCAACAGAAGTACATACTGGAAAGCAAAATTGATTATTTAAAAATGGAATACTTCTTTTTATTGGGAGTGGTTTAGCTGCTGTTTCAAGTAAGATTCATGAAAAAATGTGAAAAATAATTATATTGTCTCCATTTATTCAATTTTTTTAAATATCACTATTTTTACTAAATTGCAATCTTAGACAAGGAAGTTTTCTTCTCAGTTTACTTTTTCCTGTTGTTTTTCTTTACAAAAGGAAAAGCTTCTGTAAAATCCGTGCAACTATTTTTTGAGAAAGAATTAAAAAAGATTGCCTGACCTGATAAGCATTATGGAAGAATCCGCTAAAAGTCTAAGAAATAGAAAAGCTGAGCTGCAAGAAGATTGCACTGACTATTTTGGTACTAAGACTCCTGCCTCATGTGCCACTCCTGTCTGTTTTAAGCAGAAATGACAATGCCTGAGCAGCTGCTGACAGCCAGCTTCAACAGTACAGCAAATAAATTTGTTTAAGAAGGTCTGTCCTGCAGGTATGTCCAAGTTCAATTCCTGGCAGTGCTACAGACTTGCTGTGACACCAGGAAAGTTTCTTAACTTCAGTTAAAAAAAGATATCATTCTCTCTATTCTTTGGCAGTTCATAAATAGTCTTCATTTTTGTAAAATGGGAAAAACCCAACACATACATTCTGATTATAGTAGTCTCTAGTCATTCTTGAAAGATGGGTGTTCAGATTCAATGAGTGAACACTGAAGAAGCCATTCCTGTTTAATTACGCTCAAGAAAGAAATCCAAGAGGGTGTTTCCAAGTGTAGGGCTCATGTTCTATAGCACAAGCATCCTCTGTGCTGAAGTCTGAAACCTGACAATTTCTGTAAGAACAACAATATTCAGTTGTCTCAAAAACTATGGGGGCAGTTCCAGATTTTATCAGTGTTGCTGATGACAACAGCACTTCTGGTGCCATGGCAAAACATAAAGAATGGGCCACGAGCAAATGTAAATTTAAATACATTCCAGTCTTCCCAGAGAAGAGACATTCACTCCGAACGAAGAAACAGTGGCAGAGTACTGGTAAGAGATTTGCTGAAAGATTTGTTGTCTCTTGGTGAATATTGCAAGTAAGATTTTTCTCTTGAAGATGATGATGCTACTTTGTGTGATTTTCTTTCACAAGTTATTAGCAGTTTCTCAATTTCAAAATAAAATTCATTTAGTTACTAAGTACAGAATGTGCTACCTTTAATGTAGTACTTCCTTTAAATCTAATCTAAAAATCATAGTAGCAAGCAATTTCACGATTTCTATAGCTTAAGCACGATTTCATTTCCTGCTACTACAGGGGTACCATCAACTTGAAGCTCCAGCCATTTTTATAGAGCCATTAAACAATTTAGTGTACTAAATCTGCTTGCCTTTTACTTTTGCACTTGCCTTCATTTTTATCAAAACCACTTTCCCTCCATCCCTTGCTTCCACAAAAATAACATGCATTGTTTCATACTTCTAATCTTCTATTCTTCTAGTGCTAACAGTATTGGCATATTATCTTCAAGTGCTTCTGGTCTGAGAAGCAGACCTGTCCTCAGAATACAATGGAAGTGTTTGCCTTAAGCAAATGTTCCCCTCTAATTTATACTCCAAATGCCTCATAATACAGCAAAGTGCTGATACTGCTGTTTTACAGGGAGGAAATCATGCCATAGAGAAGTGTATTCAAAATCTGTTACAAGCACGGAAGTGAGACAGCCCGACTGGTAAATCATTTCAGAAACCTGATGCGTTATTGTCACCTGCTCCCTAAGGAGCTGCCGAAGCCAGCGGTGGCCAGAGCACAGCTCCCAGATCACTCCTGGCTCAAAATACCTCAGGTGTGGTTCCCAGTCGTGTTTCTGGCAGCAGGGCCACGCTGATGCAGCCGTGGCTGAATTAATTCAAATCATTGGATTTGGAAGACACAAGGGTTGCTGAAGCAAACATCTATCTAGCGCTCAATGCTGAGACAAGTCCCAGCCTGTATTTCAGGAGACCTCAGCTCTCCAAAGCACACAGTATGGGGGGTTTGGCTCTTATTCATATTGGAATTTTAGTGTGCAATCCACAGGGTGACTAAGTCTGGCCATACTTGCCCTGTGTAGTAAACATAGAAAAGCAGCCATGACATGATATATGTGTAATATAGACATCATGAAAGGTTCTTCCATCTGAAATGCTACTGATTAGAACCAACCTGCATTTACTCATCCTGGCTGCACACTCAACCTCACACCAATATTGGTCTGTGGCTTAACTGGCTTTTTACTCTCTTCCTCAGTCACCTCCTTCTAGGCTTATTCATAGAGCTCATAAGAACCATAAGGATTGATCAAAGACACATTTACTGAATTCCTTGAGTATGACATGAAGCTACGCAAATACATGAGACAGTCTAGGGCTAAAGATGGAGAAGGTAACACAGGCAACAGCATAGTTTCAGCCTCTGTTGGAACACTAGAAAAATGTCAACATCTAATTCACAACTAATCTAAATCCCCGTTTGTTAGTATCAGCAGACTGTAAACAAGAGTAATAAAGATTAGATATTTTTACTGACTCAGCAAGCAGACCTTGACATGTTGCATTCCCATCTAACATACCTTTAAGGCCCACAAATACCAATTATTTCTCTAAATCAAGCTCTGACTAGAGGGACTCAGTACGTATGAGGAATCTTGAGAATCTTCCACTTTGAAGACAACATGAAGTATACTGAGTCTTCCCTTGGGAAGCCCAAGAGAAGGAATCCTAAGGAGAAACGTGTCTTAAGCTTGAGGGCTCTCAAGGTAGGTTGGCTAATGGGAATCTTTGGCAGGAATGGTCTCTAGCCTTCAGGATCAGGAACAAACCTCGGCTGAGCAAGTTACTAAGGGAGACAGACCACATGCCTTTTCTCCTGCCTGAAAAGTTTACTGTAATCCACTCTGATGAAGTATAGAAAAGCAAACAAGCCAGGTCAAGGGCCTCTGTAACACCCACAGAACACACACCCAACATGGCCCAGCGTCCCTCCTCTACAGTCAATTCTGAGAAAGCAAGAAGAGAAGAGTGGCAAGTACTTGGTGGTGAGTAGCAGCTGGATAGTGTTACTAGTGTTTTTTCCACATGCCATCTTGTAGCCTTGAGCATTTTTATGCTCAGAGCACTTTGTAAGATTTATTTTTCAATTTTTTCATTTTACAGTTGGGAAACCAATACACAAAAAGCTGTGTTTGGAAGGCCCAGCAAACGTACCCAACTTCAGCATCACAATTACCAGGGTGCGCAATTTCAGAAGTCTCACAAGTGGTTTTTAGCCTCTGCCCCCAGTGAAATCAAAATAATTACATCCAACAACTAACACTGTCCAGGCTATTCTGCTGTGAATAGCGCTGGGCATCTCCAGTTAGCTCACAGCTCAATGCATTATTTTGGTGACTTTATGCAAAACAGAAATAGTCCCCATCACAATTTTCTACTGTGGACAAAAATAACATGAGCACATTAAGCTGCTTTCGCTTGTCACCCCTGATGAACTTCATACGGCAACCAGACCAAAAGCCCCCGCTGAGCCCCCGGAGCTGAATGTGAAACGGAAATATCACAAAAAACCACTGCCAGCATCCCAGAGCATGACTCACGCTGCTTAAGTACCAAATCATTACATTTAGAAGATTCTCATCTGGATATTCTGTATGGATAGATCAAGCACTCTGAAACCACATTTGCTGAAGAAAGTAGACTGAGCACCAGAGCTCCTGACTTGGTACTGTCTCCTCCTGTGCTGGTTAACTTCACGCAAGTCACTGCGGATCTCTGTATTACCATTTCCAAATACAAAACTAATTACACTAATCCCCTTTGTGCAGCACTTAAACATCTATGGATGAAAAGAATTATCCTAAGAACAATTTACGTTATTAGAGCAAAGAACCACAACACTATGTGGAAAGTCAGGGCCAAGTCTCCTGTGTCAGTCTATCCCTCTTGACAGGTATGAACTCCGAGTTCAGAAATTACAACAAAATGCTTTTTATAATTGATGGACCTTCCTGAGCAGAGTAAAATGGCGAACTGGTAAGGGAAAACCACTGAAATGTCACAGGGAATGATTTTAATCATCCTAAGGGCCAGATTTTCAAAGATGTCCGAAGTCAGAAGCAAGGTCCGTATGTGGTGGGATTTTCAGAGCTACAACATTTATTCAAGGTCCCACTAAAATCACTGGCAGCTCATCAGCACACCCTTTGCAGACAGTCCCCACAACTTTAATCACTTTCATCTTTGAAAATCTGACCCCAAGGGAACAAACTAGGAAGCCATTGTTTAATGTTACTTGTATGACTATTGTGGAAAACTTTTTTAGACAGAAATGTGACTTTTAAACTGCAGTTTAGTGATCCATAAGTGCTAATGAAATCCTGTGCTGTCTGCCCTGTGTTAATTTTTTCCTATTAAAAACTTGTTCTTTTTTTAACCTAATAAGTATATCACTAGTCTAAGCACATTCACTGTTCAAAATTTGAATTTGTAGTTAAAATGAGAGGTTGCTTACCAGTACCCATAATTCTTTGAGACATGAATTTTTCACATATAGTCAAATGACCTACATATATGTCCTTGCACTTAAGGCCAGTCTTGCATCTTTGCAATGAGTAAGTATATAAGGTGCAGACTGACTGTGCAACTTTCAGTTTCCTCCCAGCCATAAAAATAAAACTTTGAGAACTTCCAAAAATTCTGAGGAACAGCAAAGTAACCAAAATAAAAAACCATAACTGTGAACCATACATATATTTTTTTTAAAAAGTACCTATTGGTAAATCACCTCTTTTTCTCTTTTTGAGTGACAGTGCACAAGTATAGTTTATCACAGTGACTTAAACATCTACACCTGGCCGCTAAGTACATGAGGTCCTGGAGTCTTTTGAACAAACCACTCTAGTAGTTCTTTGCCAATATATAGGTTTGAATAATGTTACAGCACATGGTGGAGGCACGGATGGAGCTCCAGACAGCACCATCTCCAATATCTCAACTATCTCTTAACAATGTTGTGTGCTCTGGAGAAGTACTCTGTAGTAACAGCAGGAGATTCATCTTAGCAGCCTGATAGCAAATTTTGACACCGTCTCCAATTGACTTCGACAGTCTGTCTGGAAATGGCTGAACTGTTAAACCCTTCAGAAAACACACATGAATAGCCTGAAGCGTTCCAATGTGTGAATATAGAAGTAGACAACCCCAGGCATAAAAGTATAAAAAAACAAATTCTGCTTTAGAGGCAGAACACCAGAAACAAAATTTGGAAATTAAATAAAGCCTGCTGATTAAAAAGTATAATTCTACTATGATATGAGGCAGAAAATGAAGAAGGTCATTCATAAGAACATATGTATCTCCTGCAAAAGCCTCTGAGGAAGTGGCCTTGATGAAAGCAGAAGTAGTAAACACCAAGCCCAAGACCTTAATGAGCCTAAGTGAGAGTTCAAACTCTTTTAGCCTTAAGCAGATATTCCATAACAGCTTTAATAAATGATACAGAAGGAAAAAAAAAATGGTAAGAAGCCACATGGATCTCATTCCCACAATGCGCAGCATGTGGGTGCTGGATGGCTTTCCCCATTGAACTATTCCTGCCTCTCACCATAAAAAAAGCCCACAGACGACAAAAAAAGAGCCAACTAGACAGCCACTGCTAAACGGGTAAGATCCCTGTCTGCCCCACAGCCCTGAAAGATGGGGTTTCAACCCTTCCTCTTACACACGAGAGGCTGGCTGCTATCACAAGGGCTCGTAAAGGCATTTTCAGTGGGCTTGATCCAGACAAAACAGGTAAAATTATTTAAACTGGGTTATACAGGAGCTAAAGGAGGTCAGAGTAAGCAATCAGTGTAGTTCTGCTAGATAAGAGCTCAAAGGTTCTACTGTGTATCTGTGACCTAAAGTGAAAAATATTTTTGTTGAAGTTCTTTCCAAAAACAATGCCAAGACAGATATCCAGAAAAACATTAAACAGATCAAAATAAAAATAGGAAGAACCACAACTTTCAAAAGCACATGCACTGTCCTAAATCTCTTCTTCACATAAGCACATAGTACATTATGTACTACTTTTATTAGCAAATGAAGTCATGTGAAAACAACTACTAACAATAAGGAATGTCAATGTTAATATGCAAATTCCAAGATATTTTTAAAACTGTTTTTTCAATTTCTAGAAAAATGAAACAAAAAAACCCTAACTCTTTTTTTGTGAACAATCTATTTGAGATGAGTATGATTTCACTCACGAGTACTACTCAAAAACATTTCTCTTGAAAGTATTTTCAAAATAAAAACTGTTTAAAACTTTTTTCCATGTATGTGTTTCCATATCTGTCTCAAATGGGGTACATCTGGGCTGTGGTTGAAGTGCCTCTAAGCAGACTTAAGTATTTTTGGAAGAACACTGGGACAGTTCCTGTAAATATCAGACTGCTGTGGTTATGCAATATGGTCTAATATTGGATTATTTTGAACTCCCCTGGAAATCCACTGCGGGTTAATATTGATAATTAATATCAATCAGTTTTAAGAGTAAACTTGCAGCTTTAAAGCTCATATTTCTACAGAACAACTCTCCACAACAGGATGTGGCTTGGGTTCTTTTTTTCACCTACAGTAACACACAGCAAGTTCTTCCTACTGTAATTTAAGCAGGATCCTGAGAGACCAAGTGGTAAAGATAAAATATGCCTTTGTATGTAGAAGAGGAACATTTCTGTGCCAGCAAATGATTGCTACATGCAGATTTGTGATTGCCTAAGTCCTACTGACACGTATACACACCAACACATAAACTGACTCCCCCTCCCTTGTTGATACACATGTAAAATCCATGCCCAATAACCTTCTAAAGATATATATATAGTTTTCACTAAAATATAAACAGGTATTATTTCTCCTACCAGTGAATTATATTCATTCATGCTGCACAATATATCATATGTTTAACAGTGCATACTACTCAGCAACTTAACCCCTGCTGTACCAGCTTTGGCAAAAGTGTCTTCTACAAAGCATTCTAGAACTACACCTCACCCCGTGTTTCTTTTCTTATCCTTCCTGTAGCTATCTGGTTTTCTCACCTCTCCCCCTTGTCTCCATCACCCAATTGCTGTCTTCTTTAACACTTGCACTTCATGGATTGCACTTCCTCTTCCATTCCATAAACTCTGGAAACCTACTGCTTCTATGAATGCTATTATTGAGTCTGCCACTTTGTATTTTTTCGGTACTGTATCACGCCACACTATATTTATTCCTGCACAAATACAAAATATAATTTGGAGCAGCGATTTCTGTAACTTTTTTATCCTGTGCTGTTACTTTGTAAACTGCCAAGTACATATGTATGACTATACAAATAAAGAACAGTAACAAAATCCAGGTAAAACCTTAAAGAAATGTAGGCAGTCAGAATGTAATTACCCAACACATATCTTGGCCAGGACAAGAAGGCAAGCACCCTCACTCTTGTGGAAATGGCCAACGCATCATGCAATGGCTGGGATGAGTCAAAATCACAACTACATGAACGTATACTTCAGCTGAAATTTCCAAACACAGTATGCCATCATCTATCATTTTTTAATTACCTAGCATACCTGTCAAGGGTGCCAGAGCCTCGTTAGCAAACACCTTCTCAGGGCTGCCTCCCATTGCAGCTTGCTCTAGCCCGAGACGCAGGAAGTGAAGGTCGTCATTTAAATTCAAGACAAAGCCATGGTAAAGCAGCACATTCTGCCCGAGATGTGGGGCTCCTGCGACAATGGCTAACCAGCAGCTCTCCACCGAGCCTGGCAGCTCAGCTAATTTCATTAATTCACTGGAACTCAGAAGAAATGCTCAAAAACAGGGCTGTAATTTCAAACTGTCAAGAGCTCTTTTGTTTCTTAAGTTTAGGAGCGCAGACAGGAAAAGGTTTGGTACCCACTGTAATACTGTACTTCATTTATTTGTTTGACAGTCATCTGGCCACCACACCCACCAGAATGGAGTGAACTCAGGGGATGCTTTTCAACTCTCCCGCGCAGGAGGCTGCAGCTTCCTCCACCCACAGCTGGACACACTTTCCCTTGACGACTCCTAAACTCTAATTCAGCCACCCAAAGCCTCTTTCAAGAAGCATCTTCAGCTCCTGAAGAAAAACCTGGAAGTATGTTGCGTTAACACTGACTTTTTGCTTTCGTTATCACTCAACTCTCATTTTCCTTTGCCACGCAGCTGGGCTTCAGCACCATTTCATTTTTTTTTTTTTTTTATTTAACCTTGCTGAGTTGCCTTCCACGACTGAAGTCTCTATTTACCGGTAAAGAAATACACAGTGTGGACACAGCACATTCGTCTGAGCTTGCAGCTTATTCAATGCTCTTCCAAAAGAAAGAGAGCAAAAGCATCAGATCCCTATTTAACCTGCCTTGCTGCACCAAGGCCTTACTCAGCAACGGGATGGCATTCATAAACCCTTCAGTCAAATTCCTCCTCTGCACTCAGACTCCCCTTATGTATACATACATCATGGTGTGTTATTTAAAGAAAGAAATCACATCCCAGGGTGCCCGGATCAAAGTATAACAAGGAGTTGTACCAAAATCGTCATAGACTAATATAATAAAGCAGAGGAGCTATTAAAATAGTCTGAGTGAAACCATTAAATAATTTATTAAGAAAACACTGCATATAAGGTGAACAACTGACCCTTTCCTCTGGTTAGAGTCTCTCTGCTGAAGGTACAGTAACACTGAGAGATACTTAACGTGACCATAACTGCTCATTTGACGAAGCTTTCATTGTACATCAGGAAAGCACAAGCAAATCCAGACGCACACAGACAGAATTAGCATCTCTGGAGTCTTAGCTTTCATTTAACAGAAGGGACCTTTTGATTTGGGTATTTCCCACCCTCATACGAAACATAACTTTCTTGTTCCACCTGCACTCAGACAGACTAAAAGAATACCTCAGAAAAGCATGAACTATCTTTTTCATCTCTGTAGGGAAATAACTGGAAAGCACATGGGTGACCCTTTAAAAACCACTGCTGCCAAGTGTATCCCTGCCAAAGAATTTACCATCTCTTTTTATACAAGAAACTTGCCTATTGCATACCAAGAAGAGGTTTATTTCATTGTGAGTAGCTCCCTCTCAGAAAATACAGGACACTTAAGAGCATCACGACAATCCTTTCCTCTACTTTTCATTGCCACACATCAGCTGTTGCCACATTTATTTCCCCTTTTATATATCTTGATCATGGGGCTTCTACTGTTGCAGCACTTACAGTCTAGGAAATTAGTTTCCTGCTGCTGCTGAGTACCTAAAATACAGACTTTCCCCACTTTTTTACATGATTATATATAAAATTCAATAGTAAACCCTTTTTAGAGTATTTTTTGTTTCAGACAGTTATTTGAGGTTGTAATTTTAAAATGTGGTTTTCATTTTCATGCTCATAAACTATGTCTGTTATGAAAATATTTAATAGCAAGCTGCTGCCTAATTAGATGACTTAATGTTGCAAAACTCTGTATTTAAAAGCAAAAGAACTGCCAAAGAAGATCAAAATCAGATTTTTTGTTCCTTTGTTTGCTGTGATGTGCTTTTTTTTTTCAGTTATATTATGTATGGAAAAAAAAGAGTTGAATGATAAGACCAAGAATTCATATTGTGTTTTCCTTTATACTGTTTGTAAGTTAACTGGGATGTTTAGAGCTTGTTTGCTTTTTTTTCTTTTTTTTTTTCAAAAGTGACATTTAGAAGCCAATAACCCAAAGGATATTACTGAACTCTTTAACAGTGTCCAATCGGTAGATGACCTAGCTGCAGTGTGATTAAATAATCTAACTGCTAGATCAATGAATGCAGCATGAATTAAAATGGCTGCAAGCTTCTCCAAGCGTAAGATTAGAGATCCAAAAAAAAAGGTTTCCCTTACTTTTTATTTTACATTTCAAAGCAAAGACAACTATTTATTTAAAAAAAAAATCCATGTTTTCCTAACAGAAATAATACAGTATTATTCTAATACACAGTGACTACATCATGTATTTTTATTATCAAAGATCTGACTACATTTTGCCATTCTCATACTGAATAACCTCACTCAAGGAAAAAGCAGTATCTGCTCAAGAAACATAACGGTGTTAGGATCTGGTCCAAAGTGAACTGTTATCTCACGCGTGAAGATAATGAATGTTAATTTAAAATAATGTTCTTTCAACTCCAGGTTTTTTTCCATATAATCAATCAGGCCTGAAAATGTGTGCCTGCGCTCACGCTCTCGCACGCTCTCTCTGTCACTCATACATAAACACCTCATTAAATATTCTCATTCCAGATATTCAGGAGAAAAATCTTCCGCAGGTGTAAACTAGTATTGCTCCCCTAAAGTCACCAGTGCTGCACCAAATTATGTCAGCAAAGACATGGGTCCTCTCTCACGTATACTGTGACGCATATTCCCTGACACTCATTTAATGCCTATTTCATGTCAAACTCTGTCTTCCTTTCATACGTGCACTTCCCAGCTCTTATTTGCACTCAACAGACAACTGCTACAGCCTTTCATTAACTTGAGGTCTCTTATCTCCATGGAATAGTGTGCGGATGGGCAGGTACACGCTGCTCTCTCCTGCGACCGAGGAAGGAGCCCTTGGTAAATGCTAGAAGAGAAGGGCGCTGCAGTGGGAGGCTGCAAGGCATTCGGAGAGGACACAACAGGCTTGACCTACAAAGCAGTAGGTTTTAACATTAGTAGCTAAAATGTTCAGTTATTACAGTAGAGAGAATTTAAAACATTCCAAAATGGTGTAAATAAAAATTCTGTATGTGTAAAAACAGAAACTATGATCTAAATGATTGTTTAGGAACTAAAAGTATTCTATAGTTTTCTACATCAGAAAATTGGTTGATTTTTGTCACCTTTTTAGGAGACATTTGAGGCTGGCAATGGCTGGAGACAAGACTCCGGATTACATGACATGCTAGTTTGATCAAGAAAGGCAGTTCTCATGTAAGAAGAGCCAAGCAGAAATTTGGATCCCGTTCCTTCCCACTGGCCCAGGAAACGCTGCAAGCGCTTATCCACTGACTTGGCAGAGCAAACCACACTCTGCTTCTCGGCTCCTTGGTGCACCTGCACGCAAAGCATCTGCACCCTGCATGAGCTTCAGCTGATATTTATCAATATTTCCTGTGCCGCTGTAAGGGACAAAAATAATTCCATTTTATTGAAAGCTACATGTCTTTAGAAATTAGTGCTACAAGTTAGGCTTACACTTGGATGACATGTAAATAGGCCACTTTAATAAAACTTTTTAAAACTATTGAGAAAAAGAATGTAGCCATGGATTAGAAAACCTAATAAAACTGGCACCTGGAGATACTTGACTGATAATCCATATTTCCTAAAAGGTACAAGTTGAATAACAAGAGGAGATCTCATGTCTGGAGTCAGAGAGAAGTCTGCAGTACTCTTCCAATTAGGAGGTTTTACAAAGAAGCCTTCTGGGAGTCAGTGCAGTGGAAAGTGCACAGGAAAAGGAAGGATCTCTTTCTTAAAACAAATATTTCCTGTAAATCTATTTACTTCAGGTCAGTCAGTGTAAGAAGAGGAAGAAGACAAAGGTACAAAATTGAAAGACACAGTTACAGCTTGAGAGTGTCCATGCTTGTTGCTTTCCAACACTGTCAGTCTGAAGTGCTTCCAGGTATGCATCAGCACTCTCCTTCACCAAAATATGCCACTGAAATAAAATAACCTCTTTTTTTAAGAAGCAAATTAGATTTTAATATGGTAGCTTTCAAACAATGTGACATTAAATTCTAGTCAGACTGATAAGCGGTCAGACACTGAGTTACCAATGAGCAAAACGTACACGTCCCTTCTCACTCTTCCTCACATTTCACCGAGAAAAGTTTTCAGAAAGCTATTTTCATCAGTGAAAAAAATCTAAAATTCTCCTTTTTTTATGGAGGAAATGTTAGTGTCAATGTCAAATAAGTCAATGTGCCATATTATCTTCAAATGTCAGCCTGCACACGATGACTGACACCGAAACATCCAGCTTCCTGAGAAGAGGTTCATGCAGTCGGTTCTTCGGAATGTCCTGAAGTCTCAACTATAGTTATATGAAGCTATATGGTGTCAGTCTGGTTCTTGTGAAAACAACTAGTTTCAATTCTTTGCTTTTAATTAATATAGAAGGGAAAAACATTTTCTGAGATTTCTGAACTGCATAACACAGAAAGAAGAGAAGCACCAGGTGAGAACATTGCTCTTTCTAAACTCTTTGTTGCACGGAGCAAAAAGGATTGCCTAGATTTTGCAGGTAAATGCTAACAAACAGAATGAGTCAAGGTAATTTTCAGAATTCAAAGGTTTTAAATTTATGTTCTCTAATTAAAAATAAATAAATAAAATAATGTGATTATTAAACTTGTTTTCACATACATGATTTCCGTAATTTTGAAACTATATTAAAATCCACAGATTCCTGACGTATCTGTTTCCTAACTTTCCTAATGTAAAAATAAACCTTTCTTCTCATAATAATATCAGCTTTTCCAGTAAGAATCTCTGTATTTCTTCTTTTATCAGTTTCCTTTATTTATAATTAAGGCTTTCTGCAACATATGGGATTTAAGATATACAGGAAAAAAAAGTCACTAGTAGAAAAATGTTACCCAAGTTTCCTCTGTTCTTTTCATAGATATTGTAAATTCCTTCAAAGACTAATATACATGTAGGAAAAGCATCTTAACTTCAATAGGAACAATCACCAATGTAAAATTTAGCAAGTGCAAAAATAACAATAGTCATACTGCTGATATTCAAAGGCATGAAAAATGCCTACGTAACATTGCATACTCCAGAAGAATCAAAAATATAACATTACGTAAAATTATATGTGTTCTTCCTTGAATATTGGAATTGTACATAAAATTTTAATTTTTAAAAATATTTTATGAAAATAAATCTGATTCATCAGTATGTTCCAAGGCCTATGCATTTTTATGCCTGTGGTAAACAAGTGCTTATATGATCAAGGTCTTCATCGTTATATTAATATTTATTGGTAACAATGAATTTTCTGCAGCGAGCATCATCAATTTTCATCAGTGAACAATCAGTGGCCTGTGATTACATTTTATGAAACAGCAATTCTTTTGTTTTGATTTTGTACAATTTTGAACCTGAATCTTAAGCAATTGGTTGGTGAGAGGGGATTATGCATAAACACGGGGTTTATGCTTGTCCCTGAAGTCAATGACAGCTCAGAAGACACTGATCACAAAATTAACAACCGACCAAAAGGAAAACTGGAGAAACAAAACCCCCACCATTTTGAGGTAAAATTTCCACTTTGATTTGTGCATGTGAATGCACACACTGCAGTGTTATGCAAGGCACAGACTATCTCCTCTTTGGAAGTTTTGTTTTACTGGCAATGACACCAAGAAAATAGTAATAAGGCAAAAACAGCCAGTGCAGACTTGGCTGTTCCTTGGTTTCTGACTTGAGAAGCATCTGCAATTGTAAACAGGTATCTGTAGTGCGAGATCCTCTTACTGAATGCATAAATGTTGTGTGAGACTTAATAGAAAATGATGAGAGGGTGCTAAGAGAGATAAAGCTCTCTTGTCTCTCAGATCTTGTCAAAGATTTGTTGAGCAATAAACGTATCTTACATCCTTTTAATTTATTTTTCACCGTATATTATTTCTAGCTACTTTGGGATTCTGCTAATCATTTTCTCTCAACTCCATTTTGTTTCACTTCACCGCTTTTCCAAAACGTTCCAATAAAACCTACCTAACGTTGAAAGATAAGAATCGCTCTGCTAAAATTAGTGAACTAAGTACCATATCCCATGAGTCACTGTACGCGACTCCCATCCACCTATCTTTAAAAGGCCAGATAATAACGCCGTGCTGTAAGTGCACGAGATCAAGGTGCAAATACCCACTTTCCAAACTGCTCTTTCTGAGCCCTGCACCTACCAGCAGACTCCTAGGGTCTGTAACTAAAACATTAGTCAAGTTAGCTGCATTAAAATCATATATTTCTATCTAAGGTGAGTTGGTTTCATGTTTATTTTTAACATACTAATAAAGGAAAAGGAAATGGAGCATCAGAGAAATGAGAGGTAAAAAACAATATGCTTAACTCATCTTTTTTTTAAATTACTAAATCTCAAATCAATAGTATCCTATTACTGACAAAAAATAATTAACACAGTGAGACCAGTTCTTTGCATGCCATTCCCACAGAAAAGGTGAATGGGATGTTACTGGTACTTTCTCAGGTATGCTTGACTTCATTTTTTAACCAATAAGTGGATTTTAGCACTTCAGATTTCACTGTCTCTGGTGCTAAAACTATTGTTAAGGATGAGTTTTATATCGTACTGCAACTGAGAGTTGTATGGAGAGTCATAATCACTAATTCATAATGTTTTTTTCTGCAATTATTTAATCTTGGAATTTAACACTGAATATAGTGTAAGCATGTATGCAAAGATATTCTGACTGTTGGTACACCAGTAACAATATTTTACTTACAGTTTAAAATATTTTTGTAATTTCGAAATTACAAATATTTTGGTCCTGTCTTTTTAACCAATAACATACTTTAAGCTCAAATTACACATCGCTACACTTTAACAGCAGAAACTTCTGCATTTTAATGAAGTGAGAAATGAGAGACTGGAAGAAAATCCAAACCAGTCTTTTTGTACACAAACCTCTCAATAACTAGTTTGGATTTACCTCCGTGGTACAGCTACAGGATCAGGATGTGACGGGATATCGCCAAAGCTGCCTGACCTAAAATTAGACGCCATGAGCTTAAACTTGGGTTCATGGACATGTCACAGTGTGTCCCCACTGTGCCTGCTGTCGCCTGCCCACAAGACTTAAAGACCCTGTTCGTTTCAGGGAGAAAAAAAACAGAAGACAGACATAAAAAATACTAGCAGAATCCCACTAAAACATAAGAAAAAAAATCAGCATTTAGCATAGCTCATGATTCACGTTAGTTCACCCTTTAATAACTTGTGTATTTAAAGAAATTGGTTGCAGCCATCTTACATCAAAAAGCATTTCAAGCCAACTGCATGTTTCAGTATGACTTCAGACACTTAATGAAACAGTACAGTTGGAACAAGTAACTTATTTCCTCCTTTTGAAAAAAAAAAGCTAAAAATCCATTATGCAGTTATTTGTCTAGTTTGACCCCTAAAAACAAAATTCTTCATATAATTCAATATTCACAGCTTAGTGAAAAATAAATAAACAATAAGAGTTCAGACTTGCTCAATTAACTTGATGGCAGAAATTGGCTTAAGCAGATGATAAAACTACGTTTAAAGACTAGAACTGAAAATCCTGAAAAAAATCGGCTCGAGGCAGGAGATGTATGCAGAGAGGCCTCTGAAATCAGAGCTCTGTGTGCCACGGGGGCTCACCCGTTCAGGCTCGAGGCCACAGCATTCATTACACTACACACCCCCACGCTGGTATTTACCAACCTACTTCCAGTCACCTCCACTACATCCAGGAATGAAGGGGTTTTCAGAGAAAAGTTACTTTCCATCATTTAAAGACAAATCTGAGCATTATTTCAAGAAAACGTTTTCCACACTTGTTTTGCATTTCATATGGATGACAAGATACTCTTTCAACACTACTGAATTCGCATCTTTATACTGCACTGAAAATTACCAAAAATTTTTTTAGGAATGTAAGAGTTAACTTATTAAGAAATTCCTGCAAAATGGAATCATTACCTCATCTTATAAACCACCTCTTTTGCAGGCTATATTCTCCCGACTGGCAGATTAAACCTTAGAACAATAACCCAATTATGGGCTAAATTTACATTCAGCTGATCAAAAATCATCCAGAACCTGACAAGACCAATCTTTGTTCACAACATTTAGCACAAGCAACACTGACAGACTAAAATGTATGAGCTATATAAAAGATGACATATGTTGCGCTGCCCAGCTACCAAGGGCACCACGCTCCAAGTACCACACAAGTACTATGGGAGTGTTCATCACATCCTGAGACTGAAAAAACTCAACAAAAACCAACACACAAAAAGCCCTGCAGATAAAGAACATGATCAAACATTAGCTCCTACACAATCAACGCAAGAAGGATGGCTGAAGAAAGTCCTATTACAGGGAAGGAAAACCACCCCAATTAATAAAATCAGTGATCAGGACTTGAAAGAAATGTATGTATTTACTAGATAGACATGGGAATAAGAATGGCTTCAACAATTCTGATCTAACTCTTACAAAAAAATAAAATTCATCTGCTTTTCCTCATTTAGGAAACTAAATTCTAATATGCACCAGGCCAGTAATTTAAAACAACTGAGCATTTTACGAACCAAGTTCATCACCGGTGTGAGCCACATATACTTTGCATAGATTAATTTTGTTTATAGTTTGATTTAGCATTTGTAACAACCTACATTACAAATAAAAGACTTATTTTAAGGACACTTATGCCACTCTAGACCTAGCTAAAAAGCTATTGAAGAAGAAAATCAGAAGTTTACCATCACCCTGTCCCTCTTTCAGAACTTTTATCCTGGACAGATTTGCCACCTGACACCCTTGTCACTTTCCAGAGCTAAATGCTCTGAAAGACTGTGGATGGCAATAACTATGAAAACTAGTTACAGGTTTGTCCAAAATTTGTCAACTTTAGTTGCCTGAAGTTGGGTACTCAATTCCAAAACAAGTCTCCCAATTCCAAAATTTCCCGATTCTCAAATTGTGTGAAATGAGACAAATTTCTAACAAACTAGACAATGCAGACATTTATGGAGAGCTTTAGATGCCTAAAATTAAGAAAACATCTTCAAGTGTTGTCCTTTAGCTATTTCTTTTAGAAGTATTTCATCCCAGTGCAGAGCCTGCAGCTAGCACAGTTCAGTGGTCCCCACGCTGTGGTTCACTGGTAGAAATGCACAGCAGTCCAGATGTAGCCTAAGCTGCTTCAAGGTGAGTTTGAGGTCAAATTCATTGTCCATCCACATCGTTTTCTTCTCCAGGAGCACCATGTCACTAACAGCACCCTGTAGGTCATATTTACCTGCAAGGTGGAAATGCCGAGCACACTTCACAGCCTTTCACCATCTCAGTTGCTCTAGAGATGACATTAGGCGGAAAAGATGTTGTTTATATTTTTTAAAATATACTATTTTGCTAGAAGGGCAGGCGGGACCCCCAAGCAACCTGAACCCTAGCTGCATACACACCACCTGCACCTACAAACAGAGCACACAGCACCAAATTACAGCAAACGACCTGGCAGCAGCGTGTTACAGTCATGAAATTCTTGTTACTTATACACTGCTCAATTTTTCCTGAAAAGTTAGGAAGTATTGCTCTCGCTCACAACACATAAGAACTAAGAGAAACTACTAAGAAATTTAGTTCATGATGAACAAACTCCTTTTTTTTTAACATTTGTACTTAAAAATAATAGCTCAAAGTACTTGCTTAGATTAAAAAAATAAATAAATACACCAGTTAAACTGGTATGTAGGGCACTTCCCTGTTAAATTAGTGCTATAAAGCCCCAGACTGTGGAAGAAGATCATCTTCTAGCACACCACCAAAGTCTTAAGACCCCCACCCAACATCCACACACTCACAACTCCCCCTTACACCACTGACCTCATCACTAGGTAATTTCCATCACACCATCCAGCTCATGAGATAGAGTGGGAGAATGATTTTCCTCACTCAGTCCTTTGGTGCTGAATCCAATACCAAATATCAGTTGCAGATACCTCTTCCTGATGGCAGAGCCCACCATCCATAGCACAATCCACAGTCACCAACACAGTCACTTTTTTCCCCACTCATTAAAAACCAAACTCACCATCAGAAAGATAAAGTGCTCTCTGTTGTTCTACCCAGCCCACAAACCGTTCCCTTCCCCACACAAATATCTGGCCAAAGCAGAGAGGGTTTGTTTAGGCATGGAAAAGGTGCCATGAAACATAAATCCACATTGGGAATTATTCTGCGAATACTTTCACTTTCATACAAAACAGCAGTCAGCAAATGGTCTTCTTCCCTAAACACTTTCTGTAGTGCACTCGGAATGGTTGATAACAAAATTTAAAAAAAAAATAAAAAAATGTGGAGAGATGCCAGGACCTTCACGCTGAAGGATGAGGAACTAGAAAAACCCAAGGGACTGCAACCCGAACCACAAACTGGCACTTCCACTCCCACTCTTCCCCCACTCCCGACACCTGCCTCAGTGATCACCCCTAAAGAATTAAACAATTTCCCATAGAGAATAGCAACAGAAGTGAAAAAAAAAAAATAAAAATATCAGCATAACTAGGACAAGTAAGCACTTTCTACTTTTGTTCCTTCCCACTGCAGTAAGATAGACCTTCACAAAACTACAACAAATAGTATTACTCCTACAATACAGAGACTGTGGCAGATGATTCCAGGGTGTTAAAATGCCAAATTACACCATTACAAAACCAACCAGCACCAAAGTTTTTCACCCCTTTTCCTCTTCCCAAGCCACCCCAGCTCTAGCCTCTGTAAAGTTCCGTTTGCCATGTTCGCAGAAGACGAAAAAAACAAATTCTCAAAGTCTGCTGTTTTCAGGACAAGCCCCCAAAGACACACAAAGTTTCTCAAGTCCTTAACATCAGTATTTTACAGGGGGACTGTTCTCTGAAGGTCAGCAAAGTGCACCGAAAGCTCCCCATCACCCTCACCGTAGGAAACCCCACACCTACACTTGTACCCCTTCCCTGTAAAAGAAGGGAGAGGGGACAGGCCTCTGGAGAGCCCCTGAGGTGGGGGGAAAAAGGAAAACACCCCACAAAGCGAACCGAGGGAAATTATTTGGAGACACGGTGTCGGGGACAGGCACACACACACAGCCTCTCCCTCCCCCCCAAAAAAACACTAAAAGCAAGCCCCTCCGTAGTTCATATCCTCCCAAAATCCGACCGCCGGACTCGGCGGGGGTCCGGGAAGGCCCTTTCTGGCCTGGGGAGGGAGTGAGCCGTTCGGGAGGGGGCTCGGGGAAGGCCCCGGCCCGCAGCCAGCCGGGCTGCCCGCACACCCCTTGCCTGCAGCCGGGAGGAAGGGGGGGGGCGGCGGAGGAGAGCGGAGAAATCGGCGCCTTTCCCCCGCCCTACCCCGGAGCAGATGGGGACAGAGAGGAAGCCCCCGGGGCTGTGCCGATGGCCGGGGCGATCCGGGCGGCCGGGGCCCCCCGTCCCCCGCCTGCCTTCTCGGCGGAGCCGGGCGGTCAGGCCGTCCCCGCCGCGGGGGTGGCCCAGCCCGTCCGCAGGGTAGGAGGGCCGGGGCTCTAAGTTCACCCCCTTCCCTGTCCCCTCCTCTGCCCCCCCGCGGGGAAGGGGAGCCATGGCCCCTCTCCCACCGCGGCCGGCCTGCGGGGCCCCGCCGTCTCTCTTCTGTGGCAACTCGGCGCTGTCGAGCAGCTGCCATTACTCGGGCCGAGACCCGTCCTCCAAGCAGACATCCCCCACCCCAGCAAGGAAACGCGGGGGCGGCGGGGGTGTGTGTGTGTGTGTAAAGGAAAGGAAAGCGAGTTGTGTGGGGGGAGTGGGGAGCACAGCGGTGGCCCCGCGTGTGGGAGAAGAGGGGGGCCGGGCGCGGTGCGGGGGCCGAGGCCGGGCCGCGCCACACCCCGCGCGGCCTCGCCTCTCACGCGAGTCCCCGGCTCCCCCGCTGCCTGCAGGCCCGGGCGGAGCGCTGGAGGCAGCGATTCTCTGCTCCCCCCCTCCTCCCCTCCGCCATCCCCTCCCGCCCCGACCCCCGGGCTGGCTGCAACTCGGCACCGGGGGCGCGGGGGACCCGCCGCCGCCGCCTCCCCCGCCGAAATCCGACCGGGG
>NW_015090864.1:9910727-9920201 GCF_001431845.1 Calidris pugnax | reverse complement strand
CCCCACACATTTTATTATGAAGTATAATTGCTCCCCCCTCCCCATATGGCACCCCGCCGGGCAGGATCGCCCCCTCCCCTGGTGCCCAGCCCTTCCCCTGTCCCCTCTCCCCCATCTCCTTGGAACAGTGTGTACATGATTTTGTAGTTTTTTTAAGGCGCCATGTTTATAATCCTCCATCATATTAAAAAAAAATCCACCCAGCATGAGACACGGCGCCTCCCGCACCCCAAAGCCGAGGAGGCAGACACAGAAATATCCACAGGGCTGTAAATTCACCCCCCCTCCCCGCACACACACCCCTCCTCCCCAGACTTAAAAGTCTCTCTCACCTTGTGCCGCTGCCGCTGCTTCTGCTGCTGCAGGGGGGGAGAAGTTAAGCCAGGGGAAACTTTTCAATCCCTTCCCCAGGCCGCTGCTGCCTCCTCCTTCCACATATTTTTTCCCTCAGAGTTTTATTGTGTCTGAATTTTCTCTCTCTCTCTCCTCTTCTGTCTGTCCACAGTTCAGGTTTCTGGGGTAAACAGGGTTTAGGATGGTGCTAGGGATATTTGGGAGAAGGAGAACTCTAGTGGTGTCTGCTGGAGTTGCTGTTTGTTTCTTTTATTATTTTTTTTTTTTTAATAATACATTTGAAACGGATCTTTAACTATTTATTATATATGTATTTTATCATACTTTTAGGTCTGTCTTACTGCAGAGGAAGAATGTGACGCTTATCCGGCCCTGGTACATGCAAATGCCTCTTATCATGAAGTCCAACTTGGAGGAATTCCTGGTTATGTTTTCAAAAGTGGATACTCACCTTGAGCAACAGAAACTGAAACATACAAAATCAGTGGTCTGTCTCAGAGTTGGCTATATGTTGCGAGCTGTAGATCCACGCTTTCACTGCAGGACTGGGAGATACATAGTCCTACAAAATACATATATAGGCATGCATATATGTATATTTTTATATATATAGGTAAGTAGCAAGAAAACATGTACATTTTATCCTGTTTTTATATGGACTGTGAAATAAATATTATTAATAATAAATGTCTAAGAAAATACATTCCAATGTTTCTTGAATAGCTCAGGAATTATTTAATGAAAAAGTGACATACTTCACAATTACCCTTGACCAGAAATGTGACATACCTTATCAAAGTACACTGTAATCTTAGGTCTATGTACATTTATGCATACAAATACTTTTATTCATATGAGTAGTCACTGTTATTACTAAAATAGTTTTGGACTCCTAATGATGAAAAAGAGCATCCATTGTGCCTGGTTGGTCAAGAGATTGCACACTGAACAGTGACATTTTCTCCAGTGTGTTTAGTAAATAAGATTTCTAGTAGTGTCTAAAACTACAGTTTCTTTGAGACTGCTGCATCAGGACTTTACATCCTCTTTTAAAAATAAAATGCAAATAACTGTTTGTTGCACAGCAGTGATAAAGCTTTACTTCTATTGTGTATTTAAATATGAAAGAACATTTTACATTATCTAAAATAAATAGATAGGAAAGAAAGCGCTGGTAATCTGCTTTCAAAGGGTACTTGAAGGGTTGGGCAGATAGCAAACAGTGGCACTATAATTTATTAACTGCATTATATTGCTTGTTTTAATAAAAAGCAAATGAAATTTACAGGCAATTTTTTAAGTAAAAAGGGATTTACCATCAGTATAATTACAAAAAGGCTACTTTATGTTAAGCATTTAGTTGTGATGTTTGGCCCTGATTTCATTAAGGCATGTAATTTTCAAAAGAAGTTTGATAGAAATATATGCCAAGTTTCCATGGGATATTGCTGCCTTGGCTGTCTTAGCTTTCTTTGAAACTTCTCTGTACAAATTGCATCTGAGCTATATTTATGTAAGAAAAAAAAATATGTTTGGGTCTTGATGGTTTCTACTGTTTCTACCATGCAGTCAAGCTAACAGTTCTGCTCAAGCTGGCATGGTTAAGACGCACTGATTTTTGCACCCAGAAGCAAACAGAGGAGAAGCGTAGCTTGCAGCAAACATAATTGCAGAGTCACAGAATTCAGCTTTAACTCCTCAGCCGGAACAGCCTGGTACCCCCTACAACAGGGTCGGCCGGGGGAATCTGGCATAACTCCAAAACAAAGCTCCAGTTCCAGTCTGGGGTTCTTTAGTGACAAGATTTATTACTCTGCCACAGTGCCTTCTCCTTACCTATGCAAATATTTACTTAAGGCAGAAGTTTAGCTATCTTCAGTATAAAAAAATATTTTATAATGAATTTTATTCCCTTTATCTCTTCAGGACCCATGGAAACCTGTCAAATATTTAGGCCACAGTTTCACCAACATGGAAGCAGACGGGGTGGAAGCCTTTACAGGTTTTTACCTGGAGTTTGCTGCTTGCCAACAATTTGCTGTACTTAATGTATTTGTAAAGGCCAGTCTGGACCGCCTCCAAATATTTGTTTCAGGATACAAATATTTGATTTTAGAAAGAACAAGGTATCCTAAAGCAAACACGTAGGGAGTGTCTACAACGGCAGCCACGTTACCTTGTCTGAGCTGGTGGGCAGTGAGTTAAATCAGGTGTAGGAGGAGAGGCATGTAGCTTATAGATGGGCATTCGCGGGCCTTGTTTTTAAATGTTTTCATATCCTCATTAGTTCCCCTGGGTAACTGCATTATAACAGCCATGAGGATGCATGCCGAAGGATAGAAAGGAAGCATTTTTAAGTGGTTTTGACTTATTTGTAGCTGTACTAGAAAGACTTTTAAATGCTCTTTAATACCCAGGTTCGAAGCCCTGCTAGCCCATCTTTTTTTGGCCCCGGTTCTTGCGTTTATCTGCCTTCACTTTGGCATCTAACACCAGCGCTCCCGCCGACGCCGCTCGGGCCTTGGCTCCCCCATGGAAGCGGCGCTCCCGCCGCGGGCGGGCTGAGCCCGGCAGACAATGGGAAGGAAATCCCACCCTCCGCCAGCCCCGGCCAGCGGCGGGTTTCCTCATAGGCAGGGGGAAATGTTTGTTCAAACAAAAAGCGGGCTGAGGGCCCTCTCCACCCTCCACCCCCCGCCTTCCCCGGGGCGAGGGCCGGGGGCGGTGCGAGGCCGCGGGGGCCGCAGGCATTTCCTCCTTCCCCGGCCTGGATGGAAGGTCCTTGGGAAGGACGGGATGGGAGAGGGGTCTCCGGGCCAGGACGGGCACGTCTCGGGCTGAAGTAGCTCGGTTGGGCAACGACTTTGCTTGTTAAAACCATTTCTTGAGCCAGAACTGGCAGCTCGGGGTGTAATGGTTTGGGGGCTCGAGCCGTGTGCTCGCTTGTAAAGCTGTGGGGAAAGGAAACACACCGCTAATGCAGTGTAAGAAAGAAAACACGATAAAGTTACTTCAAGTTGAAAGCTCTTACCATAGGAATACATCGGGCAGTGCGTGTGCTATAGGCTTTTCCCAATATTGCTGCCCTGGTGTGGAAACAGTAGATCTGTTGGTACCTTCTGCCTCCCCGGGCAAGGGGCTGGGAGGGCAGGGGGAGCTGCGCACACAGAAGCACAGTTCTGCTACATCCAGACTAAGAATGTGAACTACTGCTGTGAATTAAAGGGGATACGGGGCAGGTTCATGGGAAAGAAATCCCTTGCGGGTTGGAGACACACAAGCCATGACTCGGAAATCCCTGAGCTGAAAGCAGCTACAGGCACCATGCCCTGTAGGTGCCTGGTTGTTACCCTATTTCCCAACGTATCCCCTAATACCCACTACACTTTTTGTGCATTGAGAAGACTAACACTGCCTAGTAGCATGCAGGCTGGGAAATACATCTCTATTTTCCTTTTAAATGATACTTCTTTTCAGAAGATTGGTTTATGGTTTTTGTTTGGTTGGTTTTTTTAAATTCTAATTGTGGACAATGCAATCCTGTGAGGATATGAACTTTTATTCCTCCCACGCTCTTTTGCCAATCTCTTGGTTCAGTGTTACAACAATGCAGGTGAACAAGCACATCTTCACTGGTGGGTTCTAGGCACCGTGCTTGGGACCATGAAAACATCAGTTGAATGGTGCTCTGAGTAGAGCAGGGAGAGTCATGTCCCCTCCATCATGGGACCCATCGCTGGCTAATGAATGCACAGCCCAGCCTTTTTCTCCAGGACTTTCTACCATCTTCCTGGCTGAACCAAACCCACCTACTGTGTGCTCAAGTCTTTATCTGGCGCTGTAAGATCTCTGTCTTTTGCTGTTGGTGCCAACCTACTTCCCTGTGTGCTCCACTCCCAGCTGCACTGAAACAAAAATAATCTGAATGTGTTTCCTGAGAGGCAGGTCTGCTGTGTTGTGATCACAGAAGTATTAATGCAGAAAATTAGTGTAAATTTTTCATCAGAACAAAGTTTAGCAACATAGTTTTCTTTGCAATAAAAATCTCAGCAATGCATTTAATTTAGGAAGCTGGGGGGAAGGGAACAAAGCCTTAATAACAGCAGGCTCAGGAAATCCACTGAGCTGAAAACAGCTGGAGGATGGGAGCGTCTGACGGAGAAGCTTATGCTGTTCCTTTTTTCCTCAGGAGTTGAAAAGAAAATAACAGGCTTAAGAGGGGGACAGAGAGCAGAGACCCCCTAACAATGTCTGTTGCTCCATGAACAGAGCATGGCGTCTATGGAGTAAGTGTATGTCACCCAGAGCTGCTGTGTTTGCAGGCCTGGTGTGATGAGAATTGAAGTAGGTCCCATAGCAGCCAGCATCCTTCCTCCCTTTTCAGCTTCCTTGTCCTTGCTATATGTCCTTGCCCATGCAGACTGGCCATGCAGTGCTGGCTAGCCACAATGCTCAGAGGAGCTCGATGAGGAAGCTTGGTGGGACCTGAGAAAGTAAAGGTATAAATAAAAAGGTGGGAGGAAAAATATAGGCAGAATTTCTAAACATGTTCTGAGAGGTTTGTTGAAGAAAGTACATTGTGGAGAGGTGGATCTTTGGTCTGACCCTCTATGTCACTCAGTATTCGCATGTCAGATGGTTGCATCCAGAGGGAAGTGGTCAACAGCTCAACATCCAGATGGAGAGCAGTGGCAAACAATGTTCCACAGAGGTCTGTATTGGGACCAGTACTGTTTAATATCTTCATCAATGACAGAGACAGTGGGATCAAGTGCACCCTCGGCAAGTTTTCAGACCACCAGCCTGTGTGGTGTGGTTGACATACCTGAGAGACAGGATGCCATCTAGAGTGACCTGAACAAGCTCAAGAATGGGCTCATGTGAACTTCGTGAGGTTCAATAAAGCCAAGTGCAGGCTCCTGCACCTGGGTCAGAACAACCCCTGGTATTAATATAGGCTGGGGGATGAAGGGATTGAGATCAGCCTGCCGAGAAGGACTTGGGGTGGTGGTGGATGAAAAACTGCATGTAAACCAATCATGTGTGCTCACAGACCAGAAGGCCAACCATATCCTGGGCTGCATCAAAAGATGTCAGCAGTTTGAGGTGATTCTGCCCCTCTGCTCTAATCTGGTGACACCCTACCCCACTGTATCCAGCTCTGGAGCCCTCAGCACAGCAAAGACATGGACCTCTTGGAGTGAGTCCAGAGGAGGGCCACAAAAATGATCATAGGGCTGGAGCCCCTCTCCTGTGAGGACAGGCTGAGAGAGTTGGGGGGTTTCAGCCTGGAGAAGAGAAGGCTCCAGGGACACCTGATTGCGGCCTTCCAGTACTTAAAGGGGGCGTATAAGAAAGATGGAGGCAAACATTTTAGCAGAGCCTGTTGAGACAGGACAAGGGATAATTATTTTAAACTAAAAGAGGGAAGATTTAGACCAGATAGAAGGAAGAATTTTTTATGCTGCATACCTGAGAGACAGGATGCCATCTAGAGTGACCTGAACAAGCTCAAGAATGGGCTCATGTGAACTTCGTGAGGTTCAATAAAGCCAAGTGCAGGCTCCTGCACCTGGGTCAGAACAACCCCTGGTATTAATATAGGCTGGGGGATGAAGGGATTGAGATCAGCCTGCCGAGAAGGACTTGGGGTGGTGGTGGATGAAAAACTGCATGTAAACCAATCATGTGTGCTCACAGACCAGAAGGCCAACCATATCCTGGGCTGCATCAAAAGATGTCAGCAGTTTGAGGTGATTCTGCCCCTCTGCTCTAATCTGGTGACACCCTACCCCACTGTATCCAGCTCTGGAGCCCTCAGCACAGCAAAGACATGGACCTCTTGGAGTGAGTCCAGAGGAGGGCCACAAAAATGATCATAGGGCTGGAGCCCCTCTCCTGTGAGGACAGGCTGAGAGAGTTGGGGGGTTTCAGCCTGGAGAAGAGAAGGCTCCAGGGACACCTGATTGCGGCCTTCCAGTACTTAAAGGGGGCGTATAAGAAAGATGGAGGCAAACATTTTAGCAGAGCCTGTTGAGACAGGACAAGGGATAATTATTTTAAACTAAAAGAGGGAAGATTTAGACCAGATAGAAGGAAGAATTTTTTATGCTGTGAGGGTGATGAAACACTGGCCCAGGTTGCCCAGAGAGGTGGTAGATGCCCCATCCCTGGAAAAATTCAAAGTCAATTTGGATGGGGCGCTGAGCAATCTGATCTAGTTGAAGATGTCCCTGCTTATTGCAGGGGGATTGGACTAGATGACCTTTAAAGGTCCCTTCCAACCCAAACTATTCTATGGTTCTATGTGTGAGTACCTTGTGGGTATAATAACTGGTAATAACAAAACAGTAAGCCTGCCAAGTGTAGTTGTAGATTAAGATACAAAATGCATTTTTTTTTTCCACTGTGTTGTGTCTCTATATTTTCATGCACAACTGGGAATAGAAGTTTATAGTAAAAAGTTTACCTGTGAGTAAACTGACATATGTTTATGACATATGACATGACATGTGTTTACGCCAGCATTATGCTTCATGAAAACTGTATGCCTGATTCAGCAGAGTCTGCCAAAGGAAACTTAGATCCATATTTTTTAACTAATTCAAAACCACAGAGTGAGTTTTTACTGGTTTCATACTTTGTGTCATCTGGCTATTGTACTTCCCATACAAGAGCTGGTGCCATAACAAGTAACATGAAAAAAAGTTTTAACATCCATTTCCAAGGAAACACCAAATTTATCTCATACAGGTTTCCTAAGTCTTAATGCAATATCTAAAGTAAATTTTATCTGTGCAAAATAAATACAAAACCCTTAAATTTGCTTTTATACTGAAATAGGATCTATTGCTATTTTATGAGGGTGCGGTGACTGGAGATAATATATCATTTGCCAGAAAAAACAGCTATGACTATGATGAAAGAAGTAGTACCTTTTGTTATTAAAATAATTACAAAACTAGAGTTTTTACATAAGGAGACATTATGAATGTCAGAATTGCAAGGAAATATTAATTGCATTGTGCATCATTTAAAATGCCAGTATAGCCAGTAATAAGAAAGAAATATCCTATATTTAAGGTAAGTGGGATCTGTCATCCCAAGGCAGTGAAAAATTGTGGGTAGGGGAGGTATTAGAGCATGCATTAGGAGCATACAGAGACATCCAAGTGCCATTGCACTGAGTTCATGACAAGCTGGGTTTGATGGGGTTTGGTCCAGCACTGGCTTTGAGCTAATTTTTGCAAAGACACCCTGCGCCTACCCTGTGCCTCCAAGCCTTTTGTGTTCAAAGTTGGCTTGTTAGCTCCGACGTAGTGCTGGACCCGGGCTGGTTCCATGCATTCATGTGGCACTTCTCTGGGATTCAAAAGCCTTTCCAGGAAACAGACTCCTGTTGTGTATAGAGCAGAGACATCCAGATGTTTCTGAAAGAAGTAATGTGTTTCCCCAAGTACTGAACTGAAGCTAATAAGCCTTGTTGGACCCAAGCAGATCATAGGCAGAGCTACCCAGCTGTAGCTCTGTGCAGCTTTTTCCCAAGCTCCACTTTCCAGGAACACAGTGTTTTGCATGGCATTAGCTCCAGTCTCACACAACTTATTATGCCAGTTGTGATGCTATGCAAAAGAGGCAAAATTGTTCTTGGAACAGAGGTGCTCTTGAAGCTAACACATTGCTGGAGCTAAAGATCCCTACCAGACTGAAGCTGGCCTGGCGTGAAGCCATCTTGATGTGCTCGCAGCTTTAATGTATCCTGATATCATCTGCAGCTTGAATAAACCTCCTAGAGATATCACTGTTTGGTTGTACAGGATAGTAATAATTAATAGCAAAATTTATGTCAGTTTTGAGCCATTATGGTCAAGATGAAAGCTAATGTAGGGACAAAAAATATCTACATCTGCCATTCTGTGGTTGTGACCTCTTCTTTGAAAACATCCTCTAATATCCAGAGTTAATGGTAATATGTTGGATAAGATAAATTAGTTTTGATCCAGTATCACCAATATTTTTGTTGCGTTCTGTAAGGAATCACCTGCTCAAAACCAATTGTAATATTCAAGTCTAATTGTCCTGTCACTAACAACCTTCTTACACTGATGGAACTCGGAGAGAATGCCATGACAAGTTAAACAAAGAAAAATCTATACACTGGGGCTCTTTGAAATGATAGAATTTGAAAGGAGTGCTGGGACAAATAGATTATATATCGTTTGATCTTTCATGTCATGCAGGATATGTATTATGTATCATTCACAAGTAGAGATAGGATTAATATATTTTTCTATTTATCTTGGCTAATAGTTGTATTATGTTAAGCAGATGGCAATGCAATCACTCAAAAGATTTCTCATTAAAAAAAGAATTTATTAAAGCCCTACTAACTTTAATAAGAATAATGCAGGGGTTTGACATATCTGCTAAATTTACCAGACATAGTATTCAGAAGCCATATTTGCGTATTTGCAGGGTAGCTAAAATACAGTAACCATTGAAATTGTAACTTTGAATATTCCGATTTGCTGAATTTAAAAATGTTCCACTAAATTTCCTCAATCCTGAGTAAAAAAATAAAAAGAGAAAGATTTTGACATGCTGAACTGCATGCATGTGTCACTCAGGGTAATCTTGATAATACATTTTGTGTTCAGTACCTGCACTTACTAAATTTTTCACATTGAGAAATAAATTCACATATTTGATGTTTAGTATTTGCATGTTTTATAGCCTCTTCTTAGTGTGCTGGACTAGTGCTAATTTTGTTCATTTGTTAACATAAAAAGAAAGATTTATCATCTTCACATTTCAGTTCTTATCTGTAGGTCATGTTACTTTTCCTCTCAGTTATTTATGTGAACATTTCTCTTTTAGGTGACAACTATATTGCATTCACTTTGGAAGTAACATTTGTTGCCTTTGAATGGTTTAGCAGAACTCCAAGGTGTTGGGACAGATGTAGAGACACCAGTTTTTCCTTCTTTCTCCCACAAGTCTCTAGAGATCCAGGGACTCCTGCTCAAGTGCCAATTAAGTGTTGTGTTTCTTTAAAGAAATGCGTCCAACGTTTCTCACAGGTGACCCCTTTTTTAAAAAAAAAAAAAAAAAAAAAAAAAA
>NW_015090864.1:9786948-9910575 GCF_001431845.1 Calidris pugnax | reverse complement strand
TTCCCAAGGTGCCCCCTTTAAAAAAAAAAAAAAAAAAAAAAAAAAAAAGTAAAGAAAAAGAATATTATTCCAGAAACGAAGGATACAGACCAGAGTTATAAGGCTCAAGACTGTATGACGTGACTTAGTAGTGTAGTAACTGTGAAAGGAGCTGATGGTCATGCTGGATAATTAGTTGAACATGAACTTGTGTAGTTAATGAAAGGAGGATATTGTTGCAATAAGTAAGGTAAAGTAGAATGGATTAGAGGAGGAGTAAGAAGTTGAAGACCAAATTAAAAACAAAAAGCCATTGCTGTATTTGAAGCAATAAGTCAACAGGAAAGTTGTTACGCCATTGACTTAAGGTTTAGTGGTGGACACTGTTCAGAAGCAAAATGAATTTGTCATAGCTGTGGCTTCAAGAAGAGGTAATGAAGGACAAAATGCCCTCCATGAGGTCTTTGAATAGAAGTTTGGGTTAGTATTTTAGTCACAGAAACAATGCTGTCAGTATTAGTAAATAAAATATGTCTCTGACTATTATCTAGCCCTTACACCAACCTGCACAACGCAGCTTACATTCAGCTGGCTAAACTCTGCTGGCTCCAAAATGCAATGTATTAATACGTATTAACCATTTAGCAAAGCTGGTGACCACATGCCAGTGCCTGTGCTTGGACCATAGAACTGCTTAGTTTATCAGTATAGACATTGCTTCTCTATTTATACTACCTGCAAACTCTAATTTATAGAATTATATGTGAGTACAGTTATTCTTAAAAATTTTCTTTACAGACAAGCCCGAAATCAAAGCAGAATTCTCCTAACCCTTGCCCTGAACAAATAATTTTGTTAATACTTATGTGAGGAAGCTGTTCGCAAAGCAGCTACAAGCCTCGCAAGCAATGAGAGATGGGTTTGAATATGCATTCATGGTACACCGTTTACAATTACCAGAATTAAATACATCCTGTCTAGTGTCTATTTGTGTGTGAAAGACAGTAATTTATTTACTATTTAGTTCTCATCATAACATATATTTTTAAAAAAAATTGAAAATTCATGTTTTGTGTATTGAAAGCCCATGATTTTCAAGCATTTAGGAACTTCTACTTCCTAAACAGTTTTTTTAACTTTTCAAGACATGTTTGAGTTAGCAAGCACAATAATATCTGAACAATTTACTTAAGCATACACATACAACCTGTCTTAATTAACAATGTTAGAAATGTTAAAAATAAATGTATAAACATAAGGTTTGTATGTCAGGAAAGTTAATAAAACCTTAAGCTCCTTATATACTATTTCTTGGAAAAACACAATATGAAAAATGGAAACTAAAAAAGTAGGGCCTGTAGTAACAGCAACAGCTGTCATATGTTCTTTTTTTTTTTTTTTTTTTTTTTTTTTTCTTGGTTTTTAAAAATGGCAAAAAAAAATTATTTGAACGTTGTTAGGACCAAAAGTTTAAACAAAATAAAAAAAAAGATTAAGTAATACAACAAAGTTATTTCTCTGTGGTGGTGTCCTTGTCATACCAGCAATTATTTTTTTTTTTTTTTTTTTTTTTTTTTTTCTCTCTCTTGGATATTAAAAATGGCTAAATAGAATTGATTAAACTTTTCTTTAGAACTGCCCTGGAAAGGAAACAGCTATGACAGATTTCATCCAACAAATTACATATTTTTTAAATTGAGGCTTATAATGAAAATGCTTGGCATTAATATATAGTATTCCTCCTCTAATATGAAATAGAGAGGGTAGTGAAACTCCGCTGCTGCATGTCATATTAGAAATGTAGAAGCTCTCTGCCCTCCAGAAGATTATTGCTCAGCATGCCTGTGGTTTACAGGAACATATTTGTGAATCTTTTAATTCAACAATAGAAGACAGATTGTACTGATTATTTCTGTTACACAGAGTTATTACTGATCTTTTCCTATACTGCAGTTCAGTTTTGGAAAATAATTCTTATTTTCAGACAAGTCTAAATACACATTGTGCTAGCGTTCAGAAAGCGCAACAATTTGTAACTTATTATCACTGGAATTCAGGACGTTGTATCCATCTCTCTTTTATTAAGGCTATGAAGATTGTAGTACTCACATATCTAAATAGAGCTGTAACAGTATAAGTTTAAAAAATCATACACAATTTTTTTGGCCGTGAACAGATGTCAAATCCTTAAACATGCTATGTAGGCAGAGAAACACTGCAAAAATTCAAGTTACAAAGCCATTTTAAAATACTTTCTATTACCTGCTGAGAACCATTTGTAAACGTTTAGAATTTTGAATGCTCTTTGCAAAATATAGTAAGAGTCCCTGCAATGCCAAAATTTGTAAGTGTAACTGAGCGTCAGTAAAGGCCCAGTGAATGATTCCTTGTGCTTTTGTATTTTGATTGCATCAGTACTGGACCGGCCATAAGGCCACTCTACATCTCTGAATTCAGAGGGAATTGAAGGCCCCTTAGAAGTCAAGAAAATTTATCTTGAGTGAGGCCTTTAGAGTTGTTCCATTTCTTCTGTTTACACTGAAACCTAGAAAAATAATCTCATAGTTTTGGAGATTGTTTTTACAGGCATGCATACAAAAGAGAAATAAGAGCCCACTCTTGATATTTTTAAAAAGTGATTGAGCAAGGCAGAACAGGAAACCCCATTCTTTCTAGCAAACTCAATAAATCACTCTCATTCTACTAAGTTTCAAAGTTTACTGAATTTCCGAGTTGTAAATGAGCTAGGGCTTGATTATTACCTTGGGAAATTTTTGTAAATGCTAAAATGAATGTGAGAAGAAATAATCTTCTGTCTGATACAGTAAGAGCCTAATCTGAATTCCAGTGAAACCGCGCGGAGAGAGTTCTCTGCCTTACGCAACAGGAAGTTTCATGTTTTTCACAAATGAAATACATCACTTACACAGCCCGTGCTGTACCAGAACAGGAGAGTGATTCTTAAAGGAGGAAACAGGCACATGCCCACATGTTTGGGGGCAGTAGTATCAATTTTCTGCTTGTTACGGAGTGGTGTGGTGACAGCCAGGAAGGTGAGGACAGGAAGGATCTGAGACCCTGCTCAGCTAGAGAGATCAGCCAAGAAAAGAGAGATCAGAAGAGTAAATTTTTTTTCACCCACCTTGTTCTCATGCCTTTTTTTTTCCTCCTGTCATCCCTTTTCCTTACCACTCTTCATATTACTCCTTTAACTTCACTGACTATGTGAGTCTTCTGTCACAGAGAAGCACTTAGGTGAACTTCAAAGGAAGAAGGAAGACAATGGAGGCACAAGCCATTATGTCTGAGTGGACATAGCTCAGGAGTGGATCAACATTATGCTGGTGTGGTCTTAATCGAACTTATAGTTTAAAATATTAGAAACATTTGTCTGATGCTGAGTCTGTATTTTATTTACCAAGATACTATTTTTTTTTTTTTTAGTAATTTGTAAGCTATCTGTTTCTGGGGAGGTGGGTGTGTGTCTTAAACCTTTGCACAAAACACTCAGCCCTGTATATTTGTGCAAAATGCAAAATAGATGCCTGGCAGGCAAACATAGAGTACATACTGCCACACTAAACTGGTGATTGCTTTCAAACCATTGCTTTCTACTTCATTGCACATAAATATGATTCTCCTAACCCCATTGCTTGAATTTGACAGGAAGAAAATCACAAGACTTTCATGCAAGAATAGCTAAAAGCAAACTAAGAAAGAACATCTTAAAGTAAAAGAGCAGATAGAGCTCACTGCCATAGCTATGTGCCTTAAAGTGCTGGTGCTCCTGGTGTATATGGTCTAAGATTCCATTCTTCTGGCCAGCTCCAAAGTATGAATAACAGTAGCTGGGTCTGCATTTGAAAGGACTGTTTGCTAAGTCCTGGCGAGGCACTGAAAATAGAAAGCTGACCTGATTATACTGCCCGTGGATGGATGCATGCTTTTCTATCATAATGAGTGATTTTGTCATTTTGAGATGTTGTGGTTTAACCACAGCAGGCAGCTCGGTCCCACACAGCCGCTTCCTCACTGCCCTGCAGTGGGATGGGGGAGAGAATCGAAGGGTGAAAGTGAGAAAACACCTGGGTTGAGATAAAGATAATTTAATAGGTAAAGAAAAGCTACCTTTTGCAAGAAGAGCAAAATAAGGAATTCATTCACTGCTTCCATCGGCAGGCAGGTGTTCTGCCATCTCCAGGAGAGCAGGGCTCTGTCAAATGTAATGGTGACTTGGGAAGACAAATGCCCTAACTCCAAACATTCTCCCTTCTTCCTTCTTCCCCCAGCTTTTATTGCTGAACACGATGTCATATGGAATGAGGTGTCCCTTTGGTCAGCTGGGGTCAGCTGTCCTGGCTGTGTCCCCTCCCAACTTCTTGTGCATGCCCAGACTCTTCTCTGTCTGGGCAGGGTGAGAAACAGAGAACGCCTGGGCCCTGTGTAAGCACTGCTCAGAATCCCTAAAACATCCCTGTGTTATCAACACTGTTTTCAGCACAAACGCAAAACAGAGCACCATAAGAGCTGCTATGAAGAAAATTAACTCCATCCCAGTCAAAACCAGTATGTAAGATAATGTTATTATAATTCATCATACAACTCATATCCATTAAGAAGGGCGTTTAGTAGCATCCTTGCTAAATGGAGTGTTTACCGTAAGCATGAGACACCAGTGACTCCTCTGATCTCATTCATAAAGATCAGAGTCTTGATTTCTCCATCTGTGCAAATGCTCAGTTCAAAACCAGTTCGCTAACCAAGGCAAGCCGTTTCTCAAGGTGTTCTCTGTGTGCAGACTTTTTGAGTGAATTCTTTAAAAAAATCTTTTTAAAAATGTGTTTTAGAAGTTGGTTATATTTGTTGCCATGGAGGGCATAGCTACCTTTTTTTTCCAGCCACTATTTACCTTGGGAATGTGAAGCTGAGAACAAGGTGATTACACTTTGCTGATTGGAGATTCAGGCATTTAAGAAAATTGCTGTTTATCTGGTTTTAAAACAACTTCAACCAATGGCAATACATTCATTTTGAGGTGGATCCCCTTTTAAATGTTCTTACCTAAAATAATTTTAAAAAGTAGTCCAGAAACAAAGCAGGGAAAAAGAAGAGAAATTCTATTTTGGGAGGAGTGAAGGCTTTAGTAACTATATTCATATAAAAACTATAATGATATGAGAGATTGCAGAGTGTGATGAAGGGGAACATTAGGAGGTGATGAGAACGGAGACATACATAATTGCAGTTATGAAAACTCTATAAGAGAGAAGGCCTTCATACTTAACAAAGTTACATATCGTACAGCACATAAAGTTTTAAATAGGCTGAGACATTGCTGAATGTGTACTCCATCCACTTTAGCCCACATATCAAAATGTAAATGAGAAGGAAATTCAGTCTTTCTATGGATGCTAACACCTGTACATCAGCCTGTATGAGTTTTCCATCTATGAACATACCGGTCAGTACCAAAGATCCTAGCTGTGCCTTATTTGCATGGACTTATTTAAAGGACTACAAGTTTTTCCTACAAAGCTTCATTAGAATTGCAGTTATAAAAATCCATTCATTTTGTGTGTTTAAAATTTATTTCTGATATCTTTTAGGGATAGTTATACAGTCTTTGTTGGATTCTTTTTTCCCCCTTTAAAATAACAGAAGAAACTTAAGGAGTGTTAGCAATTTCCTCTCAGGTCTATAGACTGCTTATCCTAAAGAGTACTATCAGTGACAGTCACACCATTTGGCCTTCAGTGCTGAAACTGTTTTTTCTCTTTTTCTCCCAGGCACTGCAAATGATGTACTGGATCGCTTATTGGCAGTGCGGATGGGAGTAAAGTAATCAAGGTCAATCTGGAAAAAATAGCAGTGATGGTGAGAACACGGAAGCACCTGCTGGGTTTGTCAGCGTGGCTTGGAGAGTTTGAATTACCCCGGGTCTGGGTATCTGAAAGATCATTGCTCATCTTGGGTTCCTCCATGGCATCCGTGTCTGTTTGGTTTGCCGGTGCAGCGTGTTGCCAGCATCGCACCTCTCAACAATTCAGAGCTTGGTTAGCAGAGGGTTCCTGCTTCTGCAGCCTGCTTCCAGCGGGGTGAAAAGACAAGTGTTTGATAGCCTGGTGTTGCAATGTAATCATTTCTTTGCATTCCACAATTCGGAGAGGGAATGGGGCAAATAATGAGGGTTTATTTGATTAATTTAATTGTTAATTACTGTTCTTTAACTGTTTCAGGTTCTCACGTGCCAAACTTATTGGGCATGCTAATACATTTCAAAGTAATGGGTTTTTTACTTTAAATAGTGATTTGGAAAATTTAAAAAAAAAGAGAGAAAGAAGACTACAAAAATGGATAAATGATTCACACAGTGTTTTCCAGTCTGAGATAAACATCAGATAACAAACTCAGGCCCAAAGGGTATATGTTGGCAATCAATTCTGCTCAGCCAGACATTCATAAATATGATTTATTTAAATTATGTGCTGTTCAATAAACATCTGAATCTTTATTTATACCTCTTGATTTGCCAAAATGTTTTGCAAGGAAACTAAGAGGATGAGGAAACATGATAAGAACTACTTTCACCATCTGTTAAAGGAGAAAACTTGACATATTTTTTTGAAGAAACATGCATATTTCCTTCTGAAAAAAATATTGTGAAAGACTGCTTATGGCATGGTCAAGGGGCAAAAGGAACATAAAACATATTTTAACCTACTCTATATACAAGTTGCTAAAACAGTTGTTTTAATAGCATAACAGGGTTATAGAGAAGTAACAATGAATTTCAGTAATCTTCCACTACCTTTCCTTAGACATGTGTTACAGCTGAAACAAAATCTTTCTGGCCTTTAATTTCTTTACCATAGCAGTTTGTTATCACAAAAGCAGGTCTGTGCATGAAAGGGATGTCATTTCAGAACTTTATGAGGAAAAAAAATAATGGAAGTAATTTTGTGTTAAGCAAATTACAAACAAGCAGGAACATGAAATTTTGGCACACATTAGCAGGTAGAACTCCAAGAAACTTGTCGATTCCTATTCAGAGTGGTCCCTGTAGATATTCTTGGCTTTTATTTGGCTTCAGTTCACTTTACTACTATGACGGCTAGGAGTTATGTGTTATTTTAACTCTCAAAAGCCATAAAGGGATTAGGCCCACATTGTGCTGAATTCTGCAAGAATATATAGAAACATGCTTTTCCTCCCTGAGGATTGTCTTTAGGGTCAGAGACAGAAAAGGTGAAGAGATGCAATATGTACATAGAAAAATTAATTTAGCATGCAACTTTAATTTAGGAGAGGGTTATTTTAATTTTATTTATATTTAAAATATTATTATCATTTCATTATTTTGTTCTACAGGGGTTTTCTTCCCAGGGCCTTTCGGTGTACTTCCTCTCCCCTTTTACTCTTAGTTTCCTTTAAAAAACTGAATTCCAGCTTTTATTTTCATCCTTGTTCACTAAGGAAGCACGTGATCAGAGGGAAAGAGAGAGAAAAAAGTTGCTATTACAAGTTTTGTGAAAATACATAGTAGTCTGGGTAGAGAAGAGTCTGTAGAATACTTTATTAGATTATTTAATTTCTACAAAAAGCTGCTGAAAGCAGCTCCACTGTGTGTAGAAAGTTCCCCTGTGCTGGCACACTGTTGCAGCACGCAGCGTTTATTTGTAGTTTTAACGATCAGTCATTCATCTGTTCTGGAGGTGCAGTTACCTGCTCAGCACAAAGAACTGTGGTACCAGATATGCAACAGGGCACCGGCGTACTTAATTTTTTAAAACCATTCTCTGTGTTCTTTAAGATTCAGAGCACACTTTTTTCCTTAACACTGTCCTTCAGCAAGAGATTAATCACAAATGAAGGATGAAGAACAGTGTTTGATAAATATTACATGTTGAATATCACCAGGAGAGGTAAAATAACCAGCTGGTCACTGGCAATGCAGGTAATTGCAACAGGCATATCGTCAGGACTATTAGCAATGGTTAATTATGATTGCCTACGGGCATATTTTACACCGTTCTGTGTCACCTTCGATTGTTCAATCTGTTGTGTCTGCAAACAATGCGAGTTCCATTGTCCTGCAGAGATAAGAATCTGAGAAGTACCCCTTTGTGGGCACTTCAGTGGGCTTACAAGTAATAATAGCTTCTGAGAAGACACATCTGTCACTACTATTTTATTTGTGTTTGACTATCTGGAATGCAAAAAATAAGGAAACATAGCAAGAGATTTTATAGGATAATTATAGATAAGTTATATGATGTCTGACTTGTCTTAGCTTAGAGGGATTATAATCAATTTTCCACTGAAGACATTTCAGTGTTACACTTTTGAGGAGCTTGTATAATCGTAAACCTTGAGGCACATCCTTTATGAAGTTTTGGCATGAAGCAGTATGCTTCCAGCTACACCTGTGCAATTCAGCTGAGTCCAGAATGAAATGCTTTTTTCATCTGACTCTCACATAAGTATGTTTACAGAACTGAAAGCACAACTGAAGAGCAATGAAACTGGGTGTTGATGGAAATGGAGCACAAAGACTTGACATCGTCCTTCTTGAGAAGGTGCAATGCCTAGACAACCACACTGAGCAGCACCTTTGGCATGGTTAGCATATGAAATGCTTTCATTTCAAAAAATATCTCATAATGATAAATTTTTATTTAGACTCTTAGCCATAGGATTAACGAGATGTGTATAGCCAGTGTTCTGCTGGTAGATTAGATGGCCTCTTCTTTCCAAAGTGACTTGAGATAACGGGGCCTCCAGATTTTATTGGTTAAACTTGGGAATCCTTGGAATGTTAAATCCCCTCAAAGGTTACAATAGGGATGTCTAAAAACTAGGAAATCCCAGGTTTAAAAAAATTAGGTTCTGAAATAATGAAGAGGTTGCTCAGTGTAAAACCCGCTTTGGTTCCCATTTAGATCAATGATAAATTTCTTCCTGATTTAAATAGGAACAAGAACAGATTCTTGATGTATTTTTCATTTGAGATTTGCAAGTTGTTTTGCTTGTGCACCACTCCGAACTATGCTCTGCTTGAGTTATGCTCATAGGAGTTAATTTTTCAAATATAAGAAAATATATAATCCAAAGATTGCTTTCAAGTCAGTCTGCATTTTCCTGGGGATTTTAATGCTGTCTCTTTTTAGTAGGTTACTTGTATAAGTTTGTAAGGAACTGAACATTAAAAAAATTCAAGGTCTAGATATATATTGATATCTTGTCTAATATGAGATACATCTATGTATATGTAGAAAATGGAGATATAGCACATTTGTTATTTATAATTTAAATCCTATGAAGCAGTTTTCAGAGGAAACTCATTATTTCTTTGAAGAAAGGCTCAGCTGGCATGGATTCGCTATTGGTTATTAGGATTAAGAATAAAATTAAAATAGTGAATCCTCTTATAATAGGGCCAGATCCTCAAAAGATACAAATCACAATGGTTTAATATAAGTACAGTAAGCTATGACAATTTACATCAGTTTAAGATTTGACCTTCTCCTCAGAAAATTATTTCTCTGAAGATCATACTTCCTATATTTGTCTTACTTTGTCCCTGGCAGAGAATTAATTAACACATAATTGCTTTGGTGAACTCAGGATAAAACTTCTCTGTTCAAGAACTCTATTCATTTACTGATTAACTTGCTTCATGGCTGAGTTAGTTCTGCAGGGTCATGCTGTACTAATGACCAGAGCACAGGAACATTGTCAAACCAATGAGGACGAGGTAGGCTTGGAACTATTCCAGATTCTGTTCAATTAATCACTGAAATTTCAGGAGCTTTGGGGACAGAGTTGAAAAGTAAGTTGAAGAGAAAGTATGTAAAGAGTTAGATTCATATTCCAGACGGAGGGAGTGGGAGGGAGACCTTACTGGATGAGACTCAAAGAAAGATGAATCGAACAAAAATGTGAAGAAAAAAAGATTTTTAAAAACGCATAAAACTTGTTACTGATGATTTTTCAGAGGATTATTATTTCTTTTTTTAATGTAATTTAATTTTGTTCTTTTTCTTCTCTAACACTGCCTGATAATGCAATCTCTGTGTCAGCGCAACTACTTGCATACGGACAGACCTAGCTCAGATCTCTTTTTAAGAGTGTCCACTTTCTTTTTCACAGTCCAGATTTTCTGCCACAACACACTCTATATGTAACCTAAAAAATAAAATAAATTGCTATGTTTAAGACCTAAAAATTATTCTTGTTAAGGTCAATAAGAATTGCAAGTGCTTGGTATCTCTCAGAGAGGTCCCAGAGACAGGCATGGTCTCTGGACACGTGGTTCCAAATCCCATTAGCACTACTGAGATAATGGCATGTACGCTGGAAAGAAAATAGGCTGTTCAAAGATTAGAGGAGACCATGTTTTTCTCATAATCAGCAGTTCAGTTATTGATTTGTTTTTTAAATAGCACTCAGCTGAAAACTTTCAGCAGGTGCAGTACAACGCCAGCTTCACACAGGTTAAGGCAAAAGCTGGGTTTCAGGAAATCGGGCAGAATCTTCCTAATTCTGATTCTATATTTTCAGCTAATCTTTTGTAGACTGCTGAACACTATCATATCAAGTGACTTGAACTTGAATTGTAAATACTAAACATATCACACATGTCAATTTTTAACAACTCTGGCTGCATCTTTTTCTGGGAAAAAATTTTCAGCTTTACCTAGTCAAATCAACTCAGATGCAATTAAATTCAATTGAACTTTATTTTTAGTTTTCCCATCAGTTAGTAGATTAAGTAAAAGCTGTACCTATGAGTTTATTTTGTCCTGCCAACTCATGTCAAGGTTGCAGACTGTCTGGACTTCACTGTTAACTTGAGTTACTTAACTTTACTTCATAACTCAGTATGTGAACTCAAGTTTTTTTCATGTAAAGATGGGACACTAGTGCTTCAGTTTCTCAATCTCTTGAATCTGGTCAGTATTTTGATTTAATTTTGTAACTGAGGAGTGAAACTAAATTCATTAACTTTGCTTAACTTTCAGTGTTGGTCAAAAGGCGCCATAGAGAAAATCAATAAAAGTAGGTGGTTTTAATAAACTGAATTTCAGCACTGGATATCTAATATTGTAAGGGTAAAACAATGACCATTATATCATACAAATTGTGAGGACAATTTTGATAATTTTTTAGATGAGGATCATTCATACATCAGGGAAAAGTGGACACTGTCAGTAAAAATAGAGATGATTTTACAAGTTAATTATATCAATAAAATGTGCTGGAAATTTTAAAGCATAGATGTGGGCTTTTTCTCTGTCAATCCCAAGTACAGAAGAAAACACAGTTATGATTACTTGTGCAAGTAAATGTCAGTAATATGAAAAAGTTTACCACGGGTATTGAAATTTATATTACTGGAGATATGTAGATGCAGAGATAAGTGGCAGTCTTTTTTGTTTCTTCCTTTAGATTTATAATTTCTGCAGTTTTATGTCTCAAAATAAAGATGCCCCAAATCATTGAAATACAGAGGAAACAATTTGCTATTTGAAAAATAGAAAGGGAGCAAGATGTCTGGATTAAGTTACGCAGACTGGCCTTACGCATGGGACTGTGAACCAGGGATAGATGGTCAGCCCTCATCAGTCCAGGCTTTACATCAGCACCTATCACAAGGGTAATGGAGCACCCCAGTTCCCCACTGCTTCCCCCCCAGTTCTGTTTAGCAATCCACCCTCCCTCCACTCGAGTTTGTGGGGCAGGAACAGTACACTTTCGCATTGATATCTTTCTCACTGCAGGTTGCCTCTACGCCTCTGGCAATGGACTAAAAGAATTTCTTCAGAGGAAGCAGCAGCAGCTGTAGAACAGCTACAAACTGGAGATCTCTAATAACTCAGACAACTCCAGCTATACTGTTTACTGATGAAAGGGTCTGGTTTCTTGAGTGTATCAGTTTACCTCTGCATGTAATTTGGCTGATTCAGAATGCACAATAGAGCGCTGTATGACAAAATAGCTTGGAGGTCAACATCTGCATGAAGCTATAGCTTTCTGGCTAAACTGCTTTTTGTCATTACTGTTCTACTGACTCTAATTTTTTAATCTAAAGTGCCTCAATCCCAGTGTTGCTGGTGTTTTGATGAAAACTTTGAAACAGGTTACTGGTATTTGAATCGGATTGAGAAGTTGATACAGAGCCTTTCCCTCTTTTGGCTTCCAGTCAATGCCAGTTTATGGTTTTAGTGTTCATTTTCAAAGCAGTCAGTCTGAGACTCATGCCCCCAATTTCATGAAGGAGGAAGTTTTTATATTTCAATATATTAAATCAGCAGTGCACTATCAGAAAAACACAGAGTGTGAGAGCAGCATTTGAGAGCTTGAAGTAAAGCACTGGCAGCTGGGAAGGTCCAAATAAACTTCCAAGAGATCGGATAATGTAGTGGCCTGATCCTTTCTGAGAAAGGCTGCACTCTGAAAGGTCCTTTTCAGCAAATGAAAGGCATTTGTCCAAAATGGACTACAGACACTTGTGAAGACTCTGTGACTTTGTTACTGCCATTTAATTAATATGAAAAATATTCAAAATTATAGTCATGCAGGGATTTTCAAAATTTCAGATGAATAAACTAAAAGTAATTAATGACCTGTAGCAATCAGCAGACTCTATGCATTAGTTTTCAGTAGCATGCTATTGGAAATTGCTTATAAGTCCCATTTAAAAATAGTTATAATAAATCTATTATGTTTGACAGTTCTGAGTGCACAAATTTTGCCATTGGGTGTCACCAGATGGCACTGTAAGAACATACATTGCATTTGCTCACTGAGTGCTTTCACTGTCACAACACTGCCAAAATCACCTACATATCCTTCACACCCTGACGAACGGTCTCATTACAGTGTTCAGCCTGGAGAAGAGAAGGCTGAGGGGGGACCTTATCGCTCTCTACAACTATCAGGAAGGAGGCTGTAGTGAGGTAGGGGTTGGTCTCTTCTCCCAAGTAACAGGTGAGAGGACAAGAGGAAACGGACTCAAGTCATGCCAGGGAATATTTAAATTGGATATTAGGAAAAATTTCTTCATCAAAAGGGTTATCAAACATTGGAACAGGCTGCCCAGGGAAGTGGTGGAATCTCCATCCCTGGATATATGGCTGGTCACAGACTGCTATCTCTAAGACCTCCCTGCAGACCCCTCTCCTTACCTGGCATTAGTGCTGGGGCAGGGCAGGTGTGCAGAGCTCATACACCCTGCATGAATACAGAGTCTCACTGATCGTCCCAGAAGATTGGGTGTAAGTGGAGCCTACATGAAATTCAAAGTTCACAACTTCATAATAGAGAGCCAGCCTGGCACATCAGCCCTCATTTCTTGGGCCCAGACCTTTAGGAAACACTATGGAGGTAACTGACCTGTGTATTGCTGTGGATGGGTCAGGCTGATTATGGAAAACTCTTCGCGCCCCAGGATACTTTTTGGGGATCATTTGTCTGTCAGTCTGTCTCACGCTGTCCTTTAAGCACAGCCTGAATACTCACTCTTTTTTCCCTGTGAGTCCTCAGCCAGATGTAGGCAGAGTGGGCCAATCCCCTGAGCTAGGGAATACTGGGAGAAGGGTGGTGGTGGTCCATCTGAGCTGTCCCGCTGTGGGGGGGGGCAATGGTGAAACCCCGAAAGATAGACCCTCTGCTAGATCTTCTGAAAGTTTTGAAGGTTGAAAGCTCCTGAGCCTGCTCGCCCTGGAATGCCAGACTTGCCACAACATGGGCTTTGGAAGCCAGGGAGTGGTATGGCATGAGGTACAACCATGACTTAGGGTACACCACATCTCATTTGGCATCCCCGGCCTTCATAAAGGCCTGCTTTTAATCTCTTGAATTTTGTGTGGCATTTAAATGGTTTGGTGCCACAGCCACATTCGATAGTTCTAAGCTGCTGTGCCATCCTCTGGCCAGCGCCAGGTCCCCGTGTCTGTAGCTCACTGAAGCAACTGTACAGCAGGAACAGCAGGACCTTTGTGGCAGTGTCAGAGGCACATGGTGGCCATGTGTGAATATGCTGCCTCTGGACCACAGAGCAGGCTCCTTTGTCACCCATACACAGGTTTCCCCTCAAGGAAAGCCTTATATCCAGATGCCTGAGAGGAGCCTGCCAATAAACGAGGAAATGTGCTGTGTAGTGACATTGTCAATGAGCCAGGGCCCAGGGAAAAAAGGGTTGTGAGTCAGACTGGTAGCGTAGATCCACCAAAACACTGAATGTACTCACTTTGTCTTCTTTGAGACAGCAAGAGCATTCTGGTTGTTTAATTTCCCACCCTTCCCTTGACTAATCAAAACATTGATCATCTAGAATTTTATCTTCTACAGATTTAAAATACTTTCACCATATCTGTTCCACAAGCTAAGTATTTTTTATTTTTTCTTTTGTTTTTAAAGTGAAATTGTGCTTTTATACTGGAAGGAATAAATATTTTGTGCTAATTGTGGCTTATATGTGCACTGTTTTGTTGTTGGCTCACATACAGTGGAATAAGGGCTGGGGACAAGCTCAAATAAGCATTTGCTTGCAGGCATTTCTTTTGGAGACCATGACAATTTGCTAGCACAGATACAGGCTGCTCCATACCTCTTGGAGTATGTGCCCGGGCATCCTCAGCTAACTGGGACAGACAGTGACCAGTGTCTCTAGACTTTCACCCCATCTGAACACTTTTGTTTGACTTTCAAGCAGTATTCATTGTCTGAATCCCACCAACATAACTTAATCATCTTATTTCTCACATATTTTCATATATTAAGTGAACTTCCACTTTGCACAACTTAATGTTTCTTAAGCATGACCAACACATTTTAGAAAGTAACAGGAGTGAATGAGTTATGGGACAGGATCACAGAAAAATACAGGTTGGAAGGGACCTCTGGAGATCATCTGGTCTAATCTCTAGCCAAAAGCCAGGCCTTAGATTATGTTTTCCAGAGCACTGTCTAGCCAAAGAATATTTCCAGCTAAGGAGATTCCACCACTTCTCTGAGGTGCCTATTCCAGTGTTTAATTCTCCTCAGAATGAATTTTTTTTTCTTAAATTCATGTGAAATTTTCCCTGGAACAACATGTACCTGTTGTCCTGCTACCATGCATCCTAGAGAAGAGAGTATCTCCAGCTTCTCTGTGACTTCCTCTAACGTGTTGGAAAGTGGAAACATGATTTCAGATAGCAGTGGGGTCCCACCACCCCACAGAGGTTTCTGTGTGTTTGTGGGCACCCCCTGTTAGCTCTCTGTAGTGATCACATGAAATGTTCTGTGCTTCACAAAGGTGTCACAGGTCAGTAGCTAATCACAAAAATAAATCACATAATTACTGTTCACCTTTTTTACCTGTGTCTGCCTGGTTTTTGTGGGAAACCACTATCACTAAGCTAGCGATGTGTATGAAAAATTCAACGATGCTAATTAGCTAAGTTGAATTTTTCATACGGCCCTTTTCAAATAAAGAATTGTGTAAAAGCAATAATGACACTTAAATAACATAACAAATTTTAGGAATGAAATACCAAGTGAGGCTATCAGCTGGTCAGAGGGAGTCAACATTTTTTTTCATAATTCTTTTTTCCTCTTGTTGGAGCTGGGGTGGTGAGGAGAAAGCATTTATAATCTTCTTGTATTCTGCTCTCCAACAGAGGCAGGAGTGGTACCACCAGGCTTTCTTAGGAGCTTCATTGTGGTCGTTTATCACAGTCAGATTTTGGAATCAAGTGCAAAAATGTAGAAAATTAAAGTTGTATCAGGTTTCCAAGAAGGATTAAAAGTAACCCAAACAGAAAGAGAATAGAATAGAAAAAGAAGGGGAAAAAAAAAAAGAAAACCACATAATTTTCTTCTCACAGACTGAAACTTTATCTAAATTTGCAGCCAAGGTGAGAAAATCTTCCATGGAGAAAAGGGATAAAAAAAAAGAATGAAAGATATGTGCTGAATCTTATTTTCCCTGAAAATGTGCAGTCTAATTTCCTGGTAGTGATATTATAAGGTATGTAGCTGACATTAACTTAATTTCCACACTCTTTGAAAGATGGTGTGGTGGAGGGGGTTTGTTTCAGGGGAGTTTGAGAAAGTAACAAACAGTAATTGGGAATAAGAAACACCTACGCTATTTCTGAGTGCTCTATTTTTTAGTATTTTTAGAGCCTTAAGGCAAAATATCCAGCTAACTCCAAACTTTAAGCAAGCATTGCTATGACACAGGCAAGTTATTTATTAGGTATAGTGCTTACAGATTTCCACATTACATGTAAAGAAATGTTACTGTAACCTTGAAGCCAAACCAACCCTAGGAACACAACATGCTGTCTATCTAGGGGTCCGGAGTGTCAGGCTGCTTGTATGAAGGGAGCACTTGCTGGTTTGTCTCATAAAATAATAACATGGTTGACTTTTTATTCAACAGTTCTTTGCAACACAAATCTTGGCTATGGAGAACACCTGGTCACAGCCCCAGAAGAAGCATGGAGACCGCGCTGCAAGTGCCCATTACCACTGCTACATTACCACTGAATTGCATGGCAAATCTGATAAGGCACTTTCATTGCTGTCAGGGCACGGTCCCTGTCTCCCTGATGAAGTCTTCAGGCAGCAAACCATCGCCTTCACTGACTTCTAATTTTTCTAGGACTCAGACATGCTGAGGGCAAGTGGGAGTGTACATTGGGGGAACCAAAGGGTAAGGACAGTCCTCAGGTTTTCACGCAGTGCTCAAAACACTGTGTTTTCCTTGTTGGAAATTGTATCTTCCTCTGCTGAAGAAATTCTGCAACTGTGTTTGGGAAAATAGAGTAATCCTTAGTGCCACTTAGTTCAGAAAAAGTAAAATCTATGGGTCAAGATTTTACTTGCTACAATTCACAGAAAATTCACAAAGCATAGTGAGTTACAATTGGATATAGTTTTACTAGTGAAAATACAAAGTAGTATTGCATGAACCAAGCGCTTGCAAGTAGATATCTGGATACTGCAGATTTAAGCAGTAGCCACATTAACATGAGCATTAACATAACTAGATCAGTGCAAGTTCTAAGCAGTTGCTGGTTAAACACCTTCTCCTTTGCAGATACCCCCTTCAGTTATTAGGCTTGAAATTCTGGCCTTGCTAAAGTAAATGACAAAACTGCCATTAACATCAGTGAGGCCAGAATGTTATCCAAGGAATCTTTTTCAAAACAGCAAAATCTTTCAAAGTCCAGAAAACTTTTAAAATGTGACCATCTATGTGGCAGATTTTAATAAAATTGGGGAGGATTTATAGAAAGAAAAATACCTGCAAGATTCATGGAACTGAAATGTGCAGCAGGAGTTCTCGGCGTGCAGCAGTGGCATTCATCATGGTCAGACACCCTCTTTGAATTCATATGCTCCCAACATATTAGTAAGAGCTTTAATCTCAAAAGACAAATCCGACCCACAACTGAATTCATGGGGAGTTGCATTCCTCATGCATGAGTATATGAAAGCCTTGTAAGCTCCCAGCTGAACTATTAAAGCCTTTGCAATGGTATGTGTGTGTCCTCCTTACGCTGATATTGTGCCAACCCCTGGATTTTGGGCTTTGTACATTCAGAATAAATTCATAAGGGTTGTGGTCCTGTATGTGCAGGCAAGAAGCACCAGATATTTTTAGACAGGAAAAGTGACAAGAACAGATAATAACTGTTGTAAAGATTTCCACCAATGCTCAACTCATAGGAGAATAAAATTGTAGTGTTGAGAAACAGTCATTGATTTCTCTTTATGGCTGGTGTGACAAATCCTCTGTGTTCTGTAAAAAGTTTTGTGGTCTTTTGCTTCTATGCAAACCTGAGGTCACTTGGTAGAGACACTCCACCATAGGCTCCACCACAAGGATGTATGAATACTGATGGAATTAGTAGATGTTTGAAAATACAATAATTCTTATCTTTATTGCCATGGTTATACATAACTTTTTTTGTTTTGTTTTGTTTTGTTTAGCATAGATAAAGCCATTCTGGAGAACTGTGAAGTTAATAGGACTCTTATATCAGAACTATTTTTCTAAATGAATAAAAAAAAATTTAAGTGTTCACACAATCCATCTCTAAAAGAGACATCTAGCTAAGTTTTCTCATTTAATACTTATATAGAAACCAGACAGGTTTTTATCTATAAACTTTCTTTACATAAAATGAAGAACAGCAACTTTGCCAGTAACCCATTTTGTAACTATTCTGCTAAAACATCTCAGAAATGTTCTTTTTCTGGAACTTTAATATTCTGGGGTAATAAACTTACACCGTGGAAGAAGCTGACCGTTTGTGAACTCAAACCATTACAACTGCAGTACTTTGGAAAAGCCAAAATACTTTTAATAATAATAATATACCAGGTAAACTCATAAGAAGATGTTGTCTGTGTTTCAAACAGTTGCTGCTGGGGAAACTTCTGTTTCAAAAGTCAGAATAGTGTCCTGTGTGACCATGAGCTGATGTAGGCTTAAACACAGCTTTGACAGTATAAGCTCATTTGCTTATATCTACAGTTTTGGTTCTGTTGGAAAAAGTTTGGTTAATATTTTTTCTCTTTGGTTTCTCCGTGAGTCTTTAATTCCTGGCTTGGACCCATGCAAAAAGCACAATTTTACAGAGAACACAACAATCCTTTACTGTGGGGGTGGTGAGACACTGGAACAGGTTGCCCAGAGAAGCTGTGGCTGCTCCATCCCTGGAGAGGTTCAAGGCCAGGCTGGATGGGGCTTGGAGCAACCTGGTCTAGTGGGAGGTGTCCCCAACCAGGGCAGGGGAAACTAGATCATTTTGAAACTAGATGATCTTTAAGGTCTCTCTCAACTTTAACTATTCTAAGATTCTACTAGATTCTAGAGAATGTATTATATATATTTTTAGCAATTATTATACCATTACCGATATTTACATATAATCTGGGAAGAGAGAAGCCTTATGAACAAACTGTCAAAGCAACATACAAAAAATAATACCATGTATGTTCCAATCCTGCATATATTCCCTCCTGGTTCTCAGTGAGCCCTGTCACTTGTGTTGATGAAGACCAAAAGGGCTCAAAAGGGCCATTTTGCACAGGAAGGAAACAGCTTTATACTGGGCTTTCAGCGGGTAAATGCGTATGTATTGAATTATTGTTCTGGAATACATGGGACATGAAAAAAAGAGCCTGGATTTGTCCCAGAGCCTGGGGTCTAGTAGGACCTCTTGGGATGAAGAGTCTAAATATGTAAGCAGAACATTCACTGTTTCCCACCACATCAGCAACCAGAGTTTACAAGCTGAGGAGCACAGCCCTGTCTGGCTTCTCCAGGGTGGGAACAGCGAGCTTTAAACACACTGACAGCCAGGGAATCGCTCTGTGTACATTCCAAACACCTGCTCATCAGCTCAGCCTCACTGCATCTGAGAAAAATCTGTTCTTTTTTTCTTCTTTAGTGAATCCCTACCAAAAAAAAGTCACTTGAATCCTAGATGTTTATTTTGTCTTGTTAAAGATAAACAAGCAATATGCACACGAATGAAAAGGCTATTTAAATGGGATGTAAGTTGAAAGCCAGCAATATATCTGCATCACCTGAAAAAGAAGGAAATTGAGATCTGGATATGAATGTTGTGACTTGGGCTCATCTTTCACATAAATAATGCAGTTAGAAGCTATTTTCACTTTTTCTTATTCTTCACTATTAGTGCACATGTATTGCAATTTTAGGGTGATGAACTATTCAGTTAATACTCAGCTAGAAAATGCAAATATTGGAGTTATGCAATAGATAACTATATGCAATAGTTACCTTACGTGAAAAAATCCAATAAAAAAATCTAGTAAAACTATTTTCAGATTCAGAACTGCTGTATTATTGTGTCCCTCCAGCAAAGTATATACAAATCCAGGCACTGGAAATAAACTCAAACAAGCAGAGTCTAAGAGCTACAAATTCAAATGTTGTGACGTGTGAAGGATGTATATTGTACTTCAGTGTGCTAATACTTTAACACCGTCTCTGTAGTATTGCTGCCAAATTTGTTCTAAACTAGAATATCTATAGATAGAAACAGAAATACTGTATACAGAGACAAAGACACTGGTATCTAAAAGATGAAACAAACGACTTTTTTCTTAAAAATGCAAAATTGAAAATTCAGTATCTTTTTAAAGGAATCAAAGAGCACATAGGACATAGAAAGATGGAGCGATACTTTCGTGTCACAGTACAAAACCTTATGCTTATGTATGATTGTGTGTAGAGCTTGCAAAAGGCAAAGCTGAAGTAATAGATTCCTTTCAAGGAATCAGGCAAAAGGCAAAGCTGAAGTAATAGATTCCTTTCAAAAACATGTCAAGACTTTCTGGAAACTGCAACCTGGATAGACAGAATTTACCCCTATCATTATATATAAAGGAAAAAACACCCAACAACCTATCTTGAAGACTTATATCCTGGCACAAGGACTTGTTTTTTGGCCATCCAGTATTCTTGACCCATCTTGTTCATCCCATTTTCAGGACCTACACTTTTGTGGACTCACATTTTGTTCTTTCTGATACAGAGAGACCCAGAAGAAAAGGTTTAGAAGAATCTTTTCTTGTATTCAAGGTGGTAAATTTATATTTTGGGTGATTTACCATGATGCATTGCTGCATATAGGTTCTCAGCTGGGTTATATTCATACTACTAAAAAAATTGATGAAATTAATTGAATTATTACTGAGTTGGGGGTTTAGTGTGAATAGTGTGATTAATCTTTTGCTACAGAGTGTGACAACATTTTTTTCTTTGGTTCTGCATAAACCACAAAGAGCTGAACCGAATGTTTTTTATTTCTGCCTGCAGCTCAAAGCCCACAACAGAATTTAATACCTTCTCACACTTGTGCATTTAATTTTGGTCATCTGCCAGAAGGCTGCCCATCTAGTGCCTGACATTTCACTCGCAGTATGTATGCAAAAATAATTTTTTGTTTTTGTTAGCACAGGTGGCAGTACTTCTTTCACCTCTGTGTAACCAAGTCATAGTCTCTTGCCCAAATGGATACTTAGGCAATTTTGAAAATGAAATGGTGAAGCTTTGTAAAGCTTTGATCCTACCATTAAACCACACTTCAAGGTCCTTGGTCCTTGCTAGTGTGGTATGAAAGAACCTAATGTCTCCAGCGTAGTTAATTCCCTGCAGCTCCTCAGCTGCCTTTCAGGAACAGAGCCCTGAATTTCCTAAGCCTTTCTAACTAGTCTGTCATTTTTGACAGTTACAGTTACTACAATATTAATCTTTTAAGTATAAATGAATTAATTACATCCAGGAATCCAAAATAAGTATTTTTCATTTTAACGAATTTCAAAATGTCTGGGAAGATAAAATTCTATTAAATACATAAGACTTTAAAGACGAACCAAGGCACATAGTCTTCCCAGGACATACTGTTCTGTGGTTTATGATTACACTGTGTTGAATTAGGTCTCTGGGCCAAACCCTTGCCTGTGTGCTGAAGTTTGGAAATATTAGTCTGACAGAGAAGCCCCTGGAAAGGGGAGTTTGAATGTCTAGGTATGCAGTGGTGGTAGTGATAATTGCTGTAGCAATCTTAGTTGTGGCTCAAACACTGCATAAAACTAAAGCAAAAATGCAGTCATTGCCTCACAGCACTGAAAATGCAAAATATTAGACAAGAGGGAAAAAGCTGATTCAGAGCTAAATACTAAATGGAATTACACTTAGGAAAGGTTAACTGCCTTGTACTGTGAGGTTCATCTGCAGGGACATTGCTAGTCTGAACTACTTTACAACCAACCACTCCTAACAGAGGAAGAAGCAAAAAGGTGTTAGCTTTCACTGTCTCTTCTTTTTGACTATAAATGGTGGTTGTCACTCTTTTGGTAAAATGTCTGCTCTGCTAGAGGTAATTACTTGTGATAACTTCAGCCTTTTGCTATCTTCTCCTGGGAAAAGTGACCACCTGAGGTGATGCTAGGATGGTAATTCAAGTACTTGTTTGAAGTTTAAGCACACCTTGAAATAAAATGAACGAACAAACATTGCCACGGTTAGAAAAATCACTGGTATTTAGTTCTCGACTACCTGGGGAAATACAGCTCCATATCCATCCCTACTGGCATATGTTAACTTGTCTTTTCGTTTTAAACTGTTTTCATTAGGTGAAATAGAGTGTGTCAGGCCTTAAAGCTTCTAGATAATAGGACATGGCAGTTTGTCATTTAGGACAGAAATAACTACTGCTTCACCGTCAGAGTTCATTAGTGTCAGCCAGAGTAGATCTCAGCCTTGGTTGCCATTTACATGTCTGACAACATGCTATGTCCTCTTTGTATTTGTGAAGGGTTGTATGTACATTATCAACAGGCTTAAGATAAGCACTGCGAGCCCAGTCCCTTCAGGGTTACTGCCCAGGGTGAAAAGACATGAAAACTCTTAAATGAACTCTATGTCTGAGGTCTCAGACATTCACAGTTGCCATTTAAACTTGGACTAAATCCTTTTTTAATCTGTATAGTTAGTGATATGACTAAAGTAATTGCTTTTCCAGGTATTTAATAAATTAAAGAAAAGTTAGGATAGGATCCCGTAGATGAACTTGGTCTGTTTTCAAATATGCTTCTGAATTTCACTGGATTTCGAGATACCTGATTTCAGATAAGGGAGGTGATCTCAGGTGATCTATGGCAATATTTTTCCAGATGTTTTCATGTAAATATTCCATCAGTGGAACTGAAAATACTTAATCGACAACTGGAACCACAGAAGGTAAGCGTTAATTTATTTTTACCAACCAAATTCATTAATACAATGTACAAATCTAATATGCTTTGACATCCAGGCCCAGAACAGAAGCTCACAAATATGTCAACATTACATTATAAGGAACAAAACACACTTGTTGAGATCTGATGAGAAATTTTCTCATTAGTGTATTTTATTGAAAGATAACTACCAACAGCCTTGTGCTCTGCATGAGCTGTCAGAAGTTCCCATAGCTCTGGGAACTTGAGAAATAATAATAATGTAATAACATTAGCAAGTTTCACTTATTTATTCGGTTCTGGAATGAGGACACGAGCAGAGCAGCTTCCCTGCAATCTGTTGACATCATGGAAAACTAAACCTGAGTAAGAAAAATGAAGAGGGCATTGAGCCTGGTAAGCAAAGGAGGATAATGAAATACAGGAGCCAGCCAAACACAACATTAGCTCCTACGGACAAGGACAAATCACTTAAGGTGGGAACAAAAGAGGATGCTCACAGCAGTTCTTGTCTGAAATCCACAAAAGGCTCTAGTAACCTACGTTTCAGAGATCCTCAAATGTCCTGGGTGCTCGCATTTTGGACTGCAGTCAGACATGTCAGTAATTGCAGAAATTGTCCTCTGGGTAAATAGGTGCCTCTCTCACAGCTAAAACCCTGCTGTGATTCCAGTTGGGAGATGCCTACATTTTTCCATGAAAGGTCAAGTCTCCAAGTCTTACTCATAACATCGTAATACACAGCAGGGTGTCTGAATCTGGTGCAACACATGAAAGCTGCTGCTGGTCTCTCTCCACAAGAGGTGCAGAGGAGACACCTCTGCCTGCCTTTTTGTAATGACCTTGTGGGTTCGCAGTGCCACAGACCAACCGAGCAAGTTGAAACACCAGCCTTTTCCATGTGGTGGGGATTACAGGAACCTACCCAAATCACCAGGTTGCAGAAGAGGCTTCACAGGACAACTTTCCCCTTGAAATTGAGCCGTGGTGTAACCTCAAACACAAAAAATGTGCGGTAAAAGGAGAAAAATGAATCAACTGACTCTAGCCTCCTTTTCAGGGAATGTTTGGCCTTACAGTCCTTCTTGCAATGGTTATTTTTGTGTTTCTTACTCACCGTATTTTTTATATAATGCTAATTGCATGTAAAATGCATGAGCTAAGATGCTGGCAGTGAGTAGACCCCAAGTGTTCTCTCTCCAGCGAGGCTGCTTCTGGCTTCCTATGGAGCTTTAGAGTCTGCTGAGATTACACATGGATTAATTAACCCTTATTAATATTTCTTCATTTGTCTCTCCCCAAACAAAGAGGAAAGGAAGTTACAACTCTGCTTAGAAAACACTGTAGACTGAGCACTATTTGTTGCTAAAATAGGCAAATAATTTTTTGCTAAGCAAACCTTGGCAGTGGTTACCATCCCTCTTAAGCATTCCAACTGTTTGACAGAACAACATGACGAAAATCTGGTAAAATCTACCAGTTTGGTGAAAACTCTAAACCAAACAACCCCTATTTTTAATCTAAACAGTTTCATGCACATGTTTGCATATATTGCACAGTGCACAGGGAATAGTTTTGCTTTTGGTTTCCATTTGCATTTTGCTGTATTTCAAACATCATTTAGGCCTTGATGAGTTTACAAAGCATTTAGAGCTTTGATAATATCTTTTCAAAATGATGTGCTCTAATGAAGATCTTCCTGAAACTTCCTGATCACACAAATTAAGATATCATGGGACATGATCATGTTCTAACCAACCATTCTTGCTTTGTCCAAAGCACTTCCTACTTCTGGGTAGATTTGGATCAGATATGAGGAAAAAATTCTTTGCTGTGAGGGTGGTGAGACACTGGAACAGGTTACCCAGAGAAGTTGTTGGTGCCCCATCCCTTGAAGTGTTCAAGATCATGGGGCTTTGAGCAACCTGGTCTAGTGGAAGGTGTCCCTGCTTATGGCGGGGAGGTTGGAACTTGATGATCTTTAAGTTCCCTTCAAGCGCAAACCATTCTATGATTCTGTGATTCTGTTACATCCAAGTAGACCTTCTGGAGGCCAAATTATTTCCTAGCTATGCTTCCCCAATTAGCACAATCTTTACCCCCTCTATACTATTTTCCCTCTGATTTCTTTCAAGAATTTCCTATTTTCTAGCTCTAGGCAGTTTTCCTGGAACACCTCTTAGTGGAGCCTAATTTTTTTCAGTTGCTGAACATTGGCCTTTGGAAGGGCTTGACTCTTCCCATTGACTGTACAGAGTGGCCTTTGACTCTCTTAAGTTACCCTCTGACTCCAGACACTGAGTTTTTAGGCACTGCAATGCCCAGATTGGAAGTGCATAAGCTTCCAAGAGTCTTCTTGTCCTTAATTGCTATAAGACAGTGATCACTTACCTGTATAATTTTAAGGGCTGTTAAAATGCTAACAAGGTTACAAAGTTAATGTTAACTTGTTAATGTTTACAAAGTGCTTGCAGATATGTAATAACAGATAGAGGGCTCTGCCATATACTGGGAGAATTTTGCAACAAATTATTTAGCATTAAAATATGCATTGATTATATTGAACAATGTAGGTCATGGAAAGCAGTAACTGTAGTGGAGAGAGTTATTAATTCAAACTGTATTTACCACCCTGAATAAAAGTTGCACAATTTTTACCATTTACTTCAGATGCTCAGTGAAGGTGGAAAAATTTGAGGATGGAGCGTTTACTACTAGGGTGAAACACTGACAAGACATTTGCTTTTAGAAGCTAAGTTGGTGTACTTTTTCATGGTTTATACTTGGCTGAAGCAAGTAAGCAGAAGCCATTTCAGCCTGAGTAATGCACACATCTCTCTGTGATTCTGGTGTCATTCCTGGCTTTGTAACTATGCAGAACTTTTAGTTATACGGGAAGCTATGAGAAAAAACAGCTGTCTGGCTTACCTTAAAGTGGGTGAATCAAAGTAAAAATTGCAGTGTTTGACATACAGATGTATTAAGACGGCTGTTATCCAGAGGTCAAAAAGATATTTACAGATTAACTGGTGTTAGAGAAAATATTCACTATTTACAAATTTAGGATACGCTCAGGGAAAAAAAAACCCATGCTTCTGTAGCTTACTTCTAAGGCATTATTTTATCCCTTGTTTAATGAAAAGACCGAAGTTTACTTTTCCCTCTTTTTTTATTTTCAATAGAAAGACAAAATATGCACTTACCCAGAATACTAGTGTTTATGCAAGGGTGAAATCCCCACGCACTGACTCTTCAAATGTGTTATTTAAAAGCTACCATGTAGTACATTAACACTCCTTCAGCATTATCCAAAAGATGTATCAGGTGTTTTTCCTGCTAATTACGGGGAAAACTATAGCAACTTGAATGCCATTATACAGGAATTCTGGGAAGATGGTGACTTTTAAATAATTTTGTAATAAATAAATCATTGATAAAATTTTATTATCCCTTTTAGGCCTGTGCTAGAGGAGTAAGAACTTCTTTAGAACATCTTTAAATCAGGAGCTAGATGGATAATTCTTTGTTTAACTAGTTGTAAAGTCAAGAGAGCCTTTATTTGAAGTAGCTGTATTGTATACATCTCATATTTGATATATTTTGTCGGTAGCATAATCACAGGGAGATAGGATAAAGTATACTAAACTGAAAGGAGCATATTTAGAGCACATCCATATAACAGCCCCTTAGTGTCTGGTGGCCTGTGAAAAAGGAGCAGCTGTGGAGATGTGGTTGGTCCCTGAGAACAAGCAGAAACCAGGGTTCAGCTCCTGGGCTTCCTTAGAATAAACAGCCAGAATATCACAATCAGCAAAAGAATGTTGTACTCCAATAAAACACCTCTGCAGGAAAGTGACTGGGTGTCTGTGTGGGTTTTTTTATTTTTAAAATTTTATTTTAAAATGTTATTTATTTTATGAACATGCATTTTACCTTTAGATAGTAAAAGAGTACGAAGGTATGGAGAAGCGTTATGGATTTCATGCATCTTGCTGGACAGTTTTGAAGTGAAAAGGCAGCTACCCCAGTTTGCCCAAGGTACTCGGGAGGTGCAGGGGCATCCTCCTCTGGCTGTGTTTCTGCACGTCAGTAGTATCCGCACGATGGCAGAAGAGAACAGACGTTGCAGACACAACCTGACAGCAGGATTTGAGAGAAGCAGCAAGTTAACTTCTGATATTTTTGTAAAGTACTTTCTATATTTGTCTCTTAAAATATATAAACATCTGGAAGTATTTAAATATAAATATATAGCATTAATGCATATGTGCATAGTATTTATATATAGTATGCATTTATAAATACAGATTTCTCATAAAGACAAAGAAAACAAATGTGGGTTTAGCTTTGAACGAGCCTCACTTGTTCCTAGGGATCAGAGAATAGCAGATACAAAACCAGTTGACTTAAATTCCCTTCTTACTTTCATTACCAGAAGCCGTTGACTGTTTCATCTTTACTGTTACACAAGTAGAAATCTGTGATTCAATGCAGCTAGGATCAGACTCTGAAAGGGAGAAAAACATATAATTTTAAGGACTTCCATCCTCAGTGAAGCTCCGATGTTAATAGCTTTGCGCATGCTGCACCCAGTGGGGGGTAGAAGCAAAAGTTACAATCACACAAAGCAAGAGAAAAAAAAAGAAACTTTGTTGTTACCAATCTACATAGTTACACTGAATACGCAGCACATACCAGTGTTTAAAATCTCCCAGCCTCGCTAATTCAAAGTGCTCTCAGATATGCAATGTCTTTTTATAGGCTGGGCTTGTAAAAATAATTTTTCTAGGTTGTATGTCTGGAAAGCTTCGACTACATTGCAGGCACTATGTCAGCTAAATGTAATTATTGGGGTGGGGGAGAAATAATTGGAAGCAAAATTAGCAAATAAATTATATGTGGAAAGTTAACAGAAGCTATGAACTGAGCACAAGGTTAAGGAGCCCTTCCCCAGAAATCCTGCTCCCAGCTCTGCCGTCTGATTCATTCAAAACCCCAAATAAATCTAACCTTTCTGTTTCTCATTGTTACGAGGATTAATTAGTGAGTGGTTGCACAACACTTGGGAAACCAGAAAATGCTGATCATTGTTATGATGAGTTTGAAGCTCCTTGATTTGACGTGGATTCACAAGTAGCTGGCCTTTTAATTGCAAACTACATGTAAGTGATACTTTCACAGCGGTTGATTTCTGATTGCAAAACAGAATTATTTTTAATTAATTTTTTAAATTAAATTGTAATTAAAAGTAAGATGCACAGGTTGTGACAGTTAGTTATCTTCTTTGGCTTTGTGGAGCTTGCTACTATTTCAGAGCTTGTTACTGCAAGACAGCTTCAACAGGAAGGGCAAGAACTCACTCCTGTATTTTAGATACTATGGTACCTACATTTCAGGGTAAGTAATAGCGGTTGGATCACCACAAATGCTTAATTATGCAAAAGAAGGAGGAAGAACATGGCGTGAGCATCAGCAACCTAATGGTAAGCTGTTTTCTGCAGTGCTTTTGGAAAGAGAGGCTAGTGTGATATGGCTGTGCCCACCTTTCTGGAGGCAGCAATGTGTCTGTTCCCCAGCCTGGGGGGCACACGGAAATGCAGGTGTGCCCCAGCCCTGTGTCTCTCCATGTCCCCTCGTCTCCATGGGCAGAAAACCAAGACTCATATCTGGCTCCAGTAGTATCCAGACCAGGGAACTGGGATTGGAGGGGGAAGCCCTCAAACATCCCTACCTTGAATCTTGATGTAGCCTGCAGTATTCAAAGCAATCCACCAAACAGTTTGCTTTTACCTTTTTTTTTTTTTTTTTTTTTTTTTTTTTGTTGTTGACTGTGTGAACAGCATTTCAGTAAAGTGAGCGCACTTTTGGTCTCATTTGTGAATCTGTTAGCTTCAAAATGTCCACACCATTTATGTCTCTGTGCATGAGATCTTAAATGAACATAAAATAAAGAAAAAAGCTTTCAAGTACTATTACAAGTGCAGTTCAAAGTGTTTGGGCGAAGATAAACAGCCCCCCAAATGCCAAACTGCCAGTTTGGCAATAAGACCAGTTGGTATAAAGTATTTCTTAGAAGACCTATAGTGATTTAAAATGTCTTGAACCTGGAGTAGATGTCTATTATATTAGAGCAGTAACTAATAGTCATTTTTCCAGGAGAAAAAAATTACTCAGAGGAAAATGATTACCTTGCCTTTACATAGATATTTTTTTTTTTTTTTTTTTTTTTTTTTTTTTTTTTTTTTTTTCCCAAGTTCCAGTGTTCATAAGAAGCACGGGCAAAACATTGCTTGAGCCAGAGACAAGCAGCCTTATGTGAGAGTTGCATTTCTGTCTCTCCTGCTTACTTTCTGCACCAAGGCTGTTCACCTGTTCACATGCTCATCGGTTGCTGCCTTGCGTATTTGTCAGAGTTAAGAAGCAAATTTCCATGGTACTGGGAACTCCTGTTACAACCTAATATGGGGATTTCTTTCTGACTCCCTGACCCAATACAGAGATGGAGGGAGTTGAGGACAGTCTGGAGCACTGAGCCCATCCTTCTTGCAGTGCCCAGATTGCGGTTGGAGGTGAGCAGCTCTTGCACCACCCTGGATGAAGGATGGCCCTTACATACCAAAAGGTGGCTGCTTAGAAGCAGAGGAAGAGCAGCACGTGAATAAGGGCAAAAAGAGAGAAACAGGATTAGATGTAACATATTCTGTTTTATCCTGAAAAGAAAATGAAATGAGTACAGGGGTATGCAACTTCAGGACGTTTTCTGAAAGATCCACGTGTTGTGTCAAATAGGAGCTAACAACAAATATTGTCTAGAAAGGACTTTTTTTTCCCCTTAATGTCTCCAAGCTACTCTGTATCATACCCTTTCCTGCCATGATGAGTGCTATGTTGTGATGGGACTCCTGAAGTCATTATGTGTTACCCACTCCTGCCCTCCTGAGAAGTCCCCCTTGAGGGTGAGACTAATGAGGAAAACCTCATACAAGTGCTCCCTCCCCCCCAACTTGCACAACTATTTTTGTGAAAAAGTGGTCACCTTTGTTAGTTAGAAGCTCACAGGTTAGTCTCTACCTATTCTATGTTGTGGTATAGTATTGCTGCTGCTGTGCCTTTGATTTCCATTGTAGTCTTTAAGGAAGACAGGGGAACTGGAAGAAAAAACATGATTTCCTGAAATGCCTGGGATCAATTCCACACAGTCTCTGTCTAAATTAATATCTCACAAACTCACTGAAGCTCCTAAGTACAGTACAGGTATAAACACTGTTTCTTCATTCTAAGAAATCCATAATAAATACTAATTTTCCAACTTTAATTTGTCATTGGAGAATGAAGTGATTACTTACACTCTGGCTTCATAAAAGCTTAATTTTGTGGTTCCAGCTGCCTGCACACCACCCCCTCATCTGTGGCTGAGCAAAATTTGGCTGGCTGTGATCAGGAACAAGAGCTATTTTGTAATCTGGTTGTTTAACACTGGCTGAAAAGGAAAATCCAACTGGATCTGGAGTTTTTAAGAATCTGATTCCCAGGACAAACCCAACCACCTGTGGATGGAAAAGCCACATCTCTTAGTTGCATGGTATCTGTTCATTCAAATGACAACTCCCTGTGCCACCACAGCAAACTCAACACAACTGCTCCTTTCAGCAAACGTAAGATTTTTTTTTTTCTGGAACTCAGTCAAAAAGATTGAATTGTTTTAATTTTATGCAGCAAGAGATGTTCTGTGGCAAACCCCATAATTACCCGAGCATTTAATGATGTTAGTGACAAAAATGTTGATCTTACTAAAATAGAATTGCAACGTATACTCTTAATAAGTCTATGAAAAAACACAGAATAAGGAAAAGTTGGATGCTGGAAGGCTACTTTAATTCTCAGAGCAAATATATGGAAACATGTTTTATTTGGTAAGCACAATCATATCCATATACAGTTAGAAAGTAACTGGAAACCCGTTCAAAGAACTTTATTAATTTCAGAGTTAATCAGTTGCACAGAACTAGGACAGACCCCACACACGCCCCAGTTAAAAAGACTTTATCAATTGCCAAAATAGCTAGAAATCTTGAAGTTGTGGGATGACTGAGCAGACAAGAGAATATGATTTGGGTTCTAAGTCTGATTTTACTTCTATGCTAGGATACATATGACAAGACTAGGTAGGGAAGATTTGGCTCTAAAATTAATTAATTAATTAATTAGTCAATCCCTAAAAGGAAATACACTGTGAATTGCTTGTTTCTTTGCTTCTTTGTTTAAAAAATAGCCATACTTCTTCAGATGCTCATCAGTACAACAGTATTCTTAATTAAAAGTGACATTCTGAATTCATTGGCGAGTCATATGAATATATTGTGCACACTGAGGAAAATTACGGAAAAAAAGATCAGGATAGAAGTGGTTTTCTGAAATTTGATGGCAGCAATCACATTTAACCTGGGCAGACATTTCTTTACTGCTAGCACAGGACATGGTAGTGTCTTTCTTTTTGATGGCACAAGATTAAAGAAAACATTCATTATCGCTGACCAAATCATGAAGTTTGACAGCTTCTGTAAAGATCCCCTGTCAGAACCTCTCAGTAACTGGGGAAGATGTTCTAGGGCACAAACTAGTGAGTAAAAGAAGAATAAAAAAGACAACAAGTGTAAACACAAAGTTAAAAGCAGGATCAGTCCTGACATCTATAAGACTGTTTGTGTCTATGGACAGACTGATTGCAATTATGCCTGAGCACAATCTATCTTCCTGCTAAAAGCAGGCATTTTTTTGGACAACTTTAATATCTACATAGACATTCAGATTAAGTTGTATTTTCCATATTTCCAAGGAATTATTTAACATTAGCTGTTTCTCAATGTTTCTATGCATTTAATTTCTTCCATTAGTAAGATGATGCAGTCTCAACACTTAATTCAGTTTTATATCCCTTTTAACTTTCAGCTAATGCTACTGGGGTTTTTTTATTATTTTTTTGTTTAATAAACCTAATTTGGCTTAGAAGAACCCATTTTTTATTCATAATTGGTAAGTTTTAGATAAATGTTCTGTGAAACTTATTTTCTGTCTACAAAGATCTTGAAGAACCACTCACAGCCATGCCTTTGCTGGTGGAGTCTGGCAGTGGTGGGAAAGCCAGAGGTTCAGAGGATTGGTTTTGGTACATACTTCTGGGTGTGTGCCCAACCCAGGAGACTGAAGGGTTTCCCTATGTGCCTGGCCTTCTAGCTTTAGTTGGACTAGACCTTTGACAGCCTCCAACAGTGTGCATTATCTTTGAAATATAATCAAATGCTGGGAATCCAAAGGGGGAATTAGGAACTTGTTACCAAACCAATATCCGATTCTTCAAGCTAAATCTTCTTCTCCTTTTGCCACCGCTGCAAAGGCAGAGGGGAGACTCCCAGAGGGGTCATCACTTTCCTGGAAAGCAGATCGAGAGGCTGTTCAGAGAGGAGTGTCTGCCAGTGAGTGTGTTTTATACCCAACAAAAGGCTTGTGTGGGTGCACAGATCTGGGTCGTGGTTTGGCCTTTACTGATTTTTCACTGATTGTGGGCCAAATGCTACTCTCAGTTGCAATTAAAAACTAAGTAACCTGGCTTGTGAGGCCCGTGGAGCTGCTACCCATTCATGGTTCATAAGGGAGACCAGAGGCTGAACCTCCAACTTTTAAAAGATTTAGCTTTTGTTATTTGAAAAATGCTCGGGACAGACTGATACTGGTAAACCAGTATTTTTTGTGGAAGTATCATGAGAAGAATGACTGACTGAAATGAAGATGTTCACTGCTAGGCTGTGAGTTTGGGGAATTTTTTAGTGTTACTTTGTGTTACCTTTTGCTTGAATAAGCAGTTGTGTGTGATGGATTCTGACAGAATCAGGGAGGATATTCTGAAAGGCAAAAATTATTTACATTTCACAGCCGACTGACTAATGGTCTGTCTCTCTGTGCTGAATTCAGCAATGCGAGTTCTGTCTCTGGTGCTTCTTATCTAGCTGAGAACCAAACCAACAACATGACTTTTCAGCCCAAGCTCCTTTCAGGGCTTTCTGTGGCAAATCCATGCCACCTCAGCAAGCCCATTTGACAGAAGTGAAGTCAGTGCTGGGCTCTACTCTTTCTGCTGTTCCACTGTGTTGTGAGAGGGAAATCTCAAGAATGTCACTTTTGAAGACAACTTGGATACAATCTTCTCAATAAAGAAAGTCAGGTGATATCTTTAGTTCCATTTTTAAGATATAGTAGGCCAGTATTTTCATATAAAGTTTCCAGTTAAGCTGGAAACTTCATAATCCAGGTCAGTGGCATTACATAAATCTGAGCGTCTGGCACTGCTGGTTCCCAAGAAGATAATTCTTGATAACACTGCTAAACTGTTGCCACAAGTTTCTTGGTGAAGTAGGCATCCTGGCCTGGAATATGCTAGTTATTCTACTGCTATAAAAGTTGGATGCCTGAAGTTATTCTCTTATACTGCTGCAGGGCATTAATTTAGAGGACTCTACTGAGTAGAACATTATACCTTTGCAAGATGAGTGTAATCAATGTAGAGACATTAAAAAAAAAAAAGGGAGGGAGGGGGGCTTCTTTTCATCATTCTGTATGAAGTTTGTTGACATTTTGAACTGAAAATTAATCCTCTAAAAGCAACTGTGAACCTCCCTAAAATCACAATGTGTCTTCTCTTCTTTTTCCACTTCAGGAATGCACTAACCTGTACCTGACACCACTACTCACAGAGCAGAATCAAACCTGGCTGCCCTGGAACAGTATTGATATAGTAAGAGAGGACTAGATTTATATAGTCTCTAATAGCCAATAAAATCTCCTTGATTGTATTATCTGTTTTTACATACATAAGTGTATCTGTCTAAGAAAGAAAATGAGCTGACATTCCTCCCATATATCCGTTACTGTGTACTATGAATTGTATTTATTCATAGCAACCTGAGATCACTTTGTTTGCATATGATTTAAATGAAAAGAAATGCCTAAATGTAGCCCTTGGAGTCTCTCCAGACTGACACTTTCTGTGTGGTATCATTTTGAGATCCAGATTTATGTGATGTATGATTACAGCCAGAAAATAGACAGCAGTTTGGCCACAAGTGTTCACAGGCAGTCAGTAATGTGAGATTTTTCAGAGCCTGAGCAATCTCATATTGCTTTTATGGGACCTGCCTTTTCAGAGTTTGCATTTGGTTATCTTCAGTGATGCAAAGATGCCCAGCTCCTCACTTCCAAAATTCTAAGTACTTCTTGACGTTTTTCAGACTGCCTAACTGATGGAGGAACTTGGACCTTATTTTCAAACCTTAAGTTGCCTTGAAGGGGAAACTGGCTTTTAAGCCACACAGTGATTTTGAAAACTTTCAACCCCTGCTCTTCTGCGAGGAGGTGGACTGATGGAGGCATGTCACTGTGGATCAAAATGTAGCTCCTTACAGAGGAAGTCTCACTTGGACAGAACTGGCTTGTGCTGAAGGCTGTTTCCCAGATGACCACTGTAAATTGCTTTTAGTTATTGGAACTGGAGATGTCCTCCACATGGCATTTGCTAGTTGCATCATTTCCCTGTGCTCCACTGGCTGTTGGGATGTTGCAGGACCCCAGCACTTGGGTGATGCTCTGACCTTTCAATGACACTCTGCCCTGCACAGTGTTGTCTTCGTCTTTCTCACTTTTTTCAACCTGTCAACCCCCCCACACTCCCCACCCCAGAAGGAAGCTGGAAGAAACAAAGCTTTTGAGGCTTGGGTTTCTCCTTCTGAAAAGTAAATATTTGTGTAATAATCTGCAGAACCCCTAAGGCAGCTGTGAAGTGATCTAGCGATAAGGTCTCTTGAACGGATCTGGGACATAAGAAAACAACCAGCAAGATCTTGTTTACTCTACTTTGAGAATACTAGAACTGGAATTATGGATAAAACATCTGTCTGAGAGGATACCGCCAAGTCTGAAACGTAGCTGTAGAGTATATATCTGTACCTGTTGTGCTGGTGGTAAGAAAACCTTTCCAAGGGACACAGAGTAGACGTGTGCTGGGGAACTGTCATTCCCCTCCCTGTGAATGGGTCCTTCCTGATGCCAACATTCTGCTCCTGTGTTTGCCCAAATTCAGCTCTCCCTAGTTTGCAGAATCTGGCCTTTTCTCAGCCTCAATGCTGCCCTTGGATGGCTCCACTGGTTTCTGACCTCCAGCTACCTTTTCTGTACTATTCATAGCACTCCAGCTGGGGAACAATAATGTACATATCTGTTGTATTTATATTTTGAAGAGGGACTTTGTTCACATTAGTTCAATAAGTCACCTGGCATCATTTGGATTTTTCTAGTCAGGCTCCCTTTGCACTGCTTTTATCATATTGCTTGCTCCAGTTTTGTTTTCCTTTTTCTTTCTCCTGCCATCACTGTTTCATTCTGTCCTCCAGCTTTCCATTCAGCTGTCTCCTTTGTTTGGAAAAACGTAACCCAGGGTATATTCTTTCTTACTTAAAAGGGTCATTTGTTACTAGGAAGTAAGCATACAGATCAGTTGGAAAGTAGACCCCAAGTCTCAGTATGCTTGTCTGATTTCTTTTGACCTCCTGTGTTCAGGAAGTTCTTTCTTGCAGTTGCTGTGTGGTATCTGGTTCCAACACCTCGAAGACTGTGCACTTTGCTCATCCCCAACTCATTCCAGCCAAGCTGTTCTGCTTTGTTTCATGTGTCTGCACCTCTTGTGCTTTCATCTGCCCTTTCAGATATAGCCTTTCAGTTATATCAGATTTTATCTTTTGACTATTCCAACTTCTCAGACATAAACTCCTGTAGTCTGGGTGCAGACTGCGGATACTCTATCTATATAGATGGGGAAATACTCAAAGGACTAGAAGATATGCAAAGGGGGAGAAGGATTTGGGCTCAAGCTCTGTTATTAATTTTTACTTTTATTTCTGCTTAGCAATAAAGAGGACGAATAATACTGTACAAGCACTTAGTTTTAATAACTGTATGTCATTATTATCTCAAGTATTTTTGTGCCATTATAAAAGATTATATGTTTTCACTGTGGCCTGAAGCAGTACGATAGACTCCATATTCAGTTCTTACTTTATAGAGCCTGTGAATAGCTGGTAACACCCCTCTGCACAGATAAATGCATTCTGGAACATTTAAGTGTTTGACTAGCAGATTCACTTGTACTGTGCACAGCCAGTATCCTGTTCGTCTGGCAATAAAACTCACTGATGCATTTGCCTGTATTTAGAAAGTCACAAGAGAATATTTAACCATTGTGTCTGGCCTTACTTCTACAGCTGAAACTCCTTGATATTTAAATAAAATATTTTTCTTCATTGAGTTTACAAATAATTTATGAAACTCTCCATTGTGGTTCTTGCACTGACCCAAAGAATCTGCTACCACAACGGCAACCAACAACCACTGAAATGAAGAGTACATATGGGGTGCCTGCTCTGATCTCTTCTGGAGATTTCCAAGTGCCCTAAAAATCTAAATTCCAAGATTTGTCACTTGATGCTCATAAATGATACTAACGGTCATTAATTATTCCCTTACTATACATTTGGTAGGTTTTAAGCTTTTTTTTACTACTATTCAGTGGAAATGTTTGAGTAATGAAGAAATTAGAATAGTCAATACCTGAAGCTCTGTGGATTTTGCACAACTTCACAGACTCTTGTATCATATATTTCTACAGAAATTAAATATTGCATCATGAGGGTAATCCATACACGTCTCACAGATATATAGAATCATAGAATAAGTCATGTCTCACATGACTTATAGAAATCATACATGCCTCACAGAAATAATAGAATCATAGAATAAGTCAGGTTGGAAAAGACCATTGGGATCATCGAGTCCAATCATCTACCCTACCCTACAAAGTTCTCCCCTACACCATATCCCCCAGCACATCTAATCAACTCTTAAACACACCCAAGGATGGTGACCCAATCACCTCCCTGGGCAGCCTATTCCAATGCCTGACCACTCTTTCTGTGAAAAACTATTTCCTAATGTTCAGTTTAAACCTACCCTGTTGTAGCTTGAAGCCATTCTCTCTTGTTCTATCACTAATTAATCATCATAGACTATTCTTGAAGAAGTTTGGCCTATGTTCTCTGAAAACTCAGTATCTTACTATTTACCAACCTGACCAGTAACTCTTAAATTTGTGAATTTGTTTTGTAGAAGATGTGAAATTTGCATGTTTTGTTCTATCCCATCCCTCAGACCAAGTTTTCAGTGTTTACTTTCCTTGTGCAGGAGGAATGCCTCCTGAAGTGTTTCCCTTCAGGTATGAAAAATATTAATCAGTCTTCTTCAAAGTTTGTGGAATCCACATAGTCGCATCAGCACTACTCCCTGGGCCATGAGTCTTCCAAACCCAGGAAAATACATGTTTGCACACCTATGATATCATACTAGTACATAAGTATGTCATTAGGCCTTGAGTGCAGGTGGCACATACTGGCCCATACTGCTGAATGGTACCAGTCCTTGGTCTTTCCTATCCCCTGAACTGTGCCTGCACCTTACCTAGGAGAGCCAAAACCATGGTAAAAATGTAATGGCAACTTGCTGGCCTTGCTAGATGCCACTCTACTAGCAAACTAAACAGGCCCAGGACCCCAGGACTAAACTGTCCTGGCATGACTGCAGCTTGGTCTCAGTTGCTTCCTGCCATGAGATGCTGCGACTTCATGTAGGACATGGTACAGACTGGGGTGTCTTGCTGCTAAGGGAGTGGAATGCAGCTGCCCGCTTTGGTGGGTGGCAGGGGACAACTGTACAGGAGAACATACGCTTGCACATGCACCAGCAATGATAATGTCTTCTCTCTTTTCCCTTTGACTGGGGACTGGATGCTGCAAGCTTTTGGTAGCAGACCCTAATTTTTAGATTTTTCTTATTGCTCCCACAGTGGTTGTACCCCAGGGCATGAAAACCACTGATCTGCACCACTGACTATTTATAGGTGGAACAACCTCTCCTTCTACTCGCTATGGAGTCCCTCTTTTCATTCTTACCTCAGAAAGAAAAGGAGATCAGGAAAATCCAGGAAAATAAAATGTAACTGAAATTTCCCAGATTTTTTTGGGAAAAATAAATATAACTCCAGTTTGATATATTATTTATCTCTTTAGAAATCCAAATTTTATGAACTCTGAAGTTCCATCCTCCTTGAACTGTGTTGCTCAATTCCTCAGAGCTGACAGAAAATGGACAGAAAATGAGGCACGTTGAAAAGCTAGAAGAGCTCAAAGAGTACATAAAGTGCCCAATACTCACTGCTTTGGAGGAAGAAAGCTGTCTTCCTTTTTAATCATGTCACATTCCTGACTTGTTGGAAGTTTCTTGGAAAGCAAGAAGGCAACATTTCCAGTTCAGTTTGTTCATAAAAGTGATCATTATGCAACATTCTGGCAATAGTGTTTATAACTCATTTCTTTAATATTTTTCTCTGCATGCTGTTTTCTCTATTATACTTTCTTTGGTTGTTTTACTTTTTCCTCCTTCAAAAGGAGGACATACGGTTCTTAGTTTTCCTTTGAGTGTATTTATTTAGCTTCTCCTTATGGGAAATGTGATTGTTATTCCAATTTGTTTTTCTGACAAGCTAAAGTAGTGTTTCGGTATTTCTTCAGTGCTATGCATTAAAATAATTGTTTGCATTAAAATAATTTTCTTCTATTTTATGCCTTGATTTGTGTTTCAGATCTAACACTAGAGCTTACTTTTATCTCATTATAAGACTTCTGCGACTCCAGTCAAACCCAATTCTAACAACTAAAATACAGTTTTAAATCTAATCTTTAGTTAAAATTTAACTGAGATTGTTCAGGTGAAGGTTTTTCCCTTTCATTTTCTCCTTTCATTTAGTTCAACACATGCCCCAAAACTGACTTGTGGCATCTGTTATTCCTGTCTTCTGCTGTATCTGAACTGAGGTGACAGCTCCTCCCAAATGGTACAGTTTTATTCTACAAGGGGACATGTTCTAGAATTAATCAATTTTTTATTTTCTTTTCACCTCTGCTTGAAGTTTCAACTTGATTCACAGAGGTCTATAGCCAGCTCCCAGGGCTATCAATGTGAGGTGTAGCTTCCCTACAGGATTACTTCAGTATTTTAATTCTTTGCCTGTGGCAAAAGAAATGTTTATGTAAAGCTGAAGTTTTTTTCTCTGGTTGGTTGTTTTTGTTTTTTTTTCCCTGCCAGATCCAAGTGGTTGATGGCTTTGGCTAAGATACTGGTGCTTCAACTCTGGGTCTGGGACTGATTTACTGAATCAAATGTTCTTGACAAACTCTTTGGGGGAAGTGTCAGGCCAATTTACAATGAATTGCTACAGACAGTAGAAACATCTGCTTTCCATCCTCTTTCTTTCATTCACCCTTAGAGACAATTTTGGCTAAAGTGGAAGAAATTGTAGGATGCCCATTAACATATGTTACTTTATTTAGCATCTGCATTTTACTCCTCTTTCATTTGTTGCTAAACTAATCTTCAACTGCTGAGCCAAGAACAAATGACAAAAAGAACAAAGTCTGGCAAGGCAACAAAGATCGGCAAGTGACTGCAGGGGACAAGAGAAGGAATTGGTTTCACTAAGATTTTCAGCTCATCGCTGACCTCAGACAAAGCCTCCAAGACTCTCAGTGCACCACTTAAATGAAAAATATTTTGAAAATATATTCTTAAAAAAACCCCTAATTTTAATTTTCTATTGTATCTAAACCGGTGACAATTACTGTTCAATTCAGCTGCCCACATATAGGTGTGTAATGACATCTGCAATACGTGATGACCACAAGCCTCTTTGGTTCCAGAAGGGCATGGGTGTCCCCATGTCCCATGTCTCCTAGCCTGTGCAGGTGACTTGGGTGTCCTGAACCATCTCAAATCTCAAATGACAAAAGGACAACTGGGCAGGTGAATCGAGTGCTGGGGTTCACTATCAGTATATAGGGACAAAGCCAATGTTAGTGTGCCTGGACACCCGATGAGAACACAGAACAAGTATAATGTTCAGGCACAGCTCATATATAATTTTAATATAATTTTTAATTTACATTTTAAAATTAGATTTAAGATGAGGTTTAGCATAGTTTCATGGTGGCTTTGTTGGCTTGATGGACCATGAGATGTCACCTGGGTTTCCTGGATTCCCCCTTGCCCTGTTTTCCCTGTTTTCAGCCAGGAGCTGCCCAGGGGTTGTTCAGATATGGAGGTGTCTTATGGGTGGGCGAGAGAACAGAGGTTGGTGGGGGAGGAAACAAGGGGTGTTGCTTCACTCCTGTCTAAATGGTGTTTGTGAAATTCAAATTGCCCCAGCAAAGGCAAATGCACAACCCTGTGCTGCCCTCTCAGCTGGCTCTCAGGATTAAGAGACTCCCATCCTGTGCATTATATGAAGTATGTAGCTACAGATTTCAGCTATGTCCTGAACTTAGACCAGGAAAAAGTAATCAGGCATAGGACTGGGGAATTTTTTTCTGGCATTAGAAGGTTTTGTGCAACACTGGTGCTGCTCAGGACCACTTTGGCCAAAAGATAGTCAAAGGCACCCATTGTATTCAACCAAAAGTGTCCTAAAGGCTATAAAGCCTGACTGTCTATATCTTCCTCTGCATAAAGCAGCACAGTCCCTCCTACAGGACTTTCTCTGGGATTGTGGTTATCAGCACCTCTGCAGTGGACGTAATGACTTTCTGGGGGGAGATCACCCACTGTCCTCCTCTTCCTCGTCACTTATGACTAACTATGCTAGCAGGGACATTAGGAAATGCGTCCTAAGGAAAACTGTAAGAGTGATACTTTTACTTGCAATACAAAGTGAAAAGATGAGAAAATTGTGCCTTTTCTCTCTCACAAGCACTCAAGGTTTAAGCATCATCTGTTCTATGTTTCTATGTCCTACACAACTGAAAAAGGATTTTCAAAGTTGTACAAAACCCTTGTCAGGATCCAAATCCTCCTCCTCTTTCTGACTGATGAAAAGGTGTTTGCCCATTCTTCCACAATTACAATATATAAAGAGAAACAAAAAAATGTGACTTACTCAATGCTTACACTTGCAAAGAAATCTCTTGTGACTGCTAAAATCCTGCTCTTGACTCCGTATTTTACACTGAATTTGATCCTTTTTCAAAGCTCATGTCAATACTGGTCTATGACATTTGAAATTGTTAGCATTCTTTCCAAAGAGGTCTAGGTCTATGAATGTTTTCTTGTAATAACAACCAGAAATAGCTACATTTCCTTTGAAGTTAACACAGAGCCCCCAGACTGCAGAGTGAATCTCCCTCACCAAAAGATTTGACTGACAAGTGACCACGTTTTCAGCTGGAGTCCAATGTATACGTTTGCTAGGCTATTTTCTAGACCACACATTTTTATTATTGATCAAAACTTAAAATGTAGGCTTATTTTAGTCTTTGACATAAATAGGCTAAAAGCTCTAGAACATTAGCTCTTTCTGTTTTATTTACTGGAAAATATTTCATGCCACTTTTAGAGATTAAGATTTTGTAACGCTTTATTTTAACTGTCTTATTATTATAATTCATGTGGTCTCAGGAATAACAGAGATCATAACAAATTCCTTTGGTATTAAAGAGGGTGGTATGTGCACACTGAGGGGGAGTCAGCAACAGACATTTCTATTGCTTTCATTTTGAATCTTTTACACTGATTTTGAAGACTCAGATAAAAACAAAGCAATTGTTTTAACAAGACTTTTTTTAAAAAAAAAGCTGAAATGGAAGAAAGTTTGAGGTCTAAGGGTAAATGAAATATTAGCAGGATGCTGATTCTCAAACTATCTTGAGAAATACAGGTCATGCATAAGTGTCAAAGGACATGTCATTCTCTTTTATCTCCCTGGTCTTCATGTAGGCTGGCAATGACTCCGTGTCTGAGTCTACAGTAAGTCTATACCAGCAGAAAGATTGAACTCAGCATAGTTTGATGTTTAAAAGAGTTGTAGACTGACTTTCAAAGGAGGCTTGAAGAATGAGATGCTCAGTTTGCCATGAATTTCAGTGACATCTGTCGTGAGCCAAGGGTCTCTGCCCTGAGCGAGTCTTCAGGAGTTTTAAAAGGCCTCCTGTTTTGCTGAGTCCATACCCTATCAAGAGTGACAGTTCAGCAGGTAGGAGGACAGAAAGAAAGGAAGGAAAATGTTCTTGTCTAAATGAGAAAGATAAAGGGAGAAAGTCTGAGGTTAAATACTAGAGGAGTTCTGAATCTCTGGCCTAAAAGGAGAGGTAAAAAAAGAAAGAAAAACTAGCTAAAAATATCACAGGAATCCTTGTCTAAGCAACCTATTACATAACCATAAATCCTGGCAATGAATAGCGAGTGAGCACAACGTGCTGCTAAAGCACTGGAATCAGACTGAGTATAAAGAATAACCTACTTCCATTTATGTCCAGGTGTAATGTTGTCATCCTTGATACCAGAAATGGAGATTAAAGATATTTATATTGCATTTATCTGGACTTCCATGATAGAATGGCAATTCACAGGAATTCAGGGAATTTCTCCAGAAATTGTTCCTTATTTTAAGAGTAGATCACTGTAATTTATGACAAGCTCTTTACTTGGCATATTTTTCAAAATGCAATGATCCAGGGATTGATATAAAATCTTTTCTGGGATTGTAAATGTTGGGGATGGTGGGTTATTGCTGGAATGCAAGGGGAGTCACCTGATAAGTACTTGCACGGTAGGAAACTCTCTGGAGACATAAGCCATTTTCTTCTAGATTGATCTTGAGTGTAGGTTCTCAGTCTGGAAGTAACCATCTTGGGTTTTTTTCCCTGTCCTCTCCATCAGGTGTAGACTGTCCGTGGGGTCATTTAGGCAGATATGACCTAAATGGTTCCCTGCCACTGTGGGCATTTGGGTGTCCCCTGTTATCTCTGTGCCATGCCCTTTGTCTAAAGTAGATTTCAGTCCTCAGTAGGTCAAGTCTCTTTAGAGAAAGGCACTATACCAGACGTCAGGCTAACTGATGTCATAATTTCTTCTAGCATGAAACTGCATTAAATTTTATGAGATTTTAAAAGTTAAACTGAAGGATAAGCAGCACAGTTAGCACTCTTCAAAGTCCTCTCTGAGACTATGCAAAAGGACAGATAATGTTCAAACATAACTCAGTATCATGTGACACTGGGAATCACTGTGGATTAAAATTTAATCCTTCTAAAAGAAACTTTTCCTCTTAGCCACATGTTAGTGATCTCTAGTCCAAGGTGGTTGGAACAGGCAGGGACAAGCAACACTGCTCACGCATACGAACAGCAAAACCACAGCAACAACAAAAAATGAGCACTCCTGATCCATATTTAGGCAGCTAAATAAGGGCTTCACTCAGAACTGTGCTGCACATTTGAAGACATGCCCAGTAGTGTAGGACCCACAACAGACGCTGATTATTATTGACATTTGCTTTTAGCCAAACACAAACCACCCAGCTGACAGCTGCACTGGCAATTTGCTGTTAGCCTCGGAGAGGTCATGGAGCTATATAAAATATAGTTACCACCCCTTTTCTTGATCTGGCACACAGCCAAGGGAAGTTATAGAGCCGAATATGCAATTGTCATAGAGAGAACAGCAAGGTCACAGAATCAATATGGATGACTAAAGGCTCTGGCTGGTTAGGTCATATTTTTGTATTGGAGAAGCTGATGACTGCAGGAGGACTAATTATGAGACTGCTGGTCACAGCATCCTGTAACAAAACTAAGATTTCTCTTGGAAAAATAATCAAAAATCCAATGAAATATTCAGTGCTGTAACTCCTAAATGCTAGCTGTCTGGCACCAAGAATTCACAGCACTATGATGGACACCTAAATTGCTATGCCCCAAGTAAGTGTTAAGTGGGGAAAAGAAAGGGATTTAGCTTAATCTGTTGGTAGAAAACACGAAGCTGAGGACTGCAGATGATCTTACTTGTGAGGGCTTCATACCTGCTTTATAACATAGATGTAGCACGTAAGTTTTATTTTTATTATTAAAAAGAAAAAAAAGCTACGTTATCCCTTTGGTTCTTGAGTAGTGGATTATTGCAGGAATGGGTGAAAAAACCACAAGAAAATGTCTGCAGTCAGTGGAATGGGACAAAACCACAGGTTCAAAAACAACATGTGTGTAGAGATTTTTTGACATTTCTACTCCCTTATCTCTATCCTAGGGAAAATATCTACAATTGTACTGGGAGAACTAGTTTCTGGTGTTTATATTAGCAGGTAAGTACATTTTATTCCAACTGAGTCTTTCAAGATACAGTATTAAAGTGGTACATCTCAATCTAATGTTTTCTTCAACCTAGAAGCATAAGCATTTTCATATTGAGACTCAGAAGATAATAATTAAAAAAAGCCACAACTGTGAGGTCAAAACAAACATAACAGAAAAAAAGGAACAGTGAATAGCTTTAGGGACAGATGCTTCTGGGTGCTTAACAGAGTAACCCCCAGTTAATAGTTTGTGTTATGATTTGTGAAGTGCTTCAGGATCCTTCAGAACATGAATAATGGCAAACTGCCATTAAACAGAGCTATGACAAAGCTAACAAGGCAAAGCCTAAAATATTATGAGATGGATAGCTTAGTTTCTTTGGCTAGAGGGAGCTTAAATAATAGAGGCAGAGGGCATATAGTTCAGAGGAGAGGCATTTATTTGCTTTCTGCTGCACCTGAGTTGAAGATTTGACTGTTTCAGACATTCAGAGTATTGGCAGGCTCATAGTAAACCAGCCTTTTGTTGCTCTGCACAACCTGAATAATGCTGGACCTTGCTCTTGCGTGCCTGACTCCACTTTCATGCACAAACACTTAGGTGTCCTAAAGGTTTTTACCCTAGAATTAAATATAACCTGATATGATACTTGACCGACAGAAACTGTACCGCCTGTAGTTCTCAGTGAGAACATATCACTAGAACTTCAATAAACTAAATAAACCAGAACAGTGTTATTGAAGAAACTCAATCTTTTGAGTGGCTTTTGCCAGTCATATTGACAAATGAAAAAGTCAGGAGAAACTTGCCTCTGAGAGAGTAGGAAAACAGCGACTACTGGATTTGTTTGCACATGTTGTTCGCAGAAACTTTTAGCGGTATACAGTACTTCTCAGGAAAAAAAAGTTTTCCCAATGATTAATATTTTTATACAGGAAATCCCTTCAACTTAATGAATTAAAATAAATACATTCAAGTTCCATAATATTTTCTTGTCCAATGCATATCTTTGTTTTGTGCTGAGAAAACGGTCCAGTTCTCCCTAAGAGTTGCAAATGTGGTCACTTTACGCAGCTGACAGCATTTATTATACAATATGAAGAGTCATTGTGCTACTACATGACTGTGATTAATTTCTCTGGTGCTGAAGCCTTTTCTGGGGTGGAGATTACCAGAAGCTTTATTATGTGGGTCTGACTGTATCAGTTTTTTCTTTTACTTTCCTTCCTTTTGCACCTATCCCACCCTTTTCTGAGGCCAGGTAGACAGCCCTCACCTCCTTCCCACCCAAATAATCCAAAGAGTCCAACTGTATTTCTCACCTGTGAGAAACCTGCCTTTTGGAGCATACAGCTCTCTCCTACATCCCCAGCAACGACTCGTATTACGGATACAGTGTGAGTTTTAAAAGCTATCGTAGCGAGGAGGCTGAAATCCTGGTGTAGCCAGCTGTGTGTGAAGAGTCTAGTTCTGCTAATGCAGGAAGGTATAAAGCTAAAGAAGGGTGCAGAGACAAGGGACAGTGACATATACGATTTTAAAATTGCAGTTATTATTTTAGTGGGGACACACCAGTTTGACCCAGCAAATAATTACTAGTAAACACTATTTGTGGAGTGGAAGTGTTAGCAGCCTTTGACTTCCTTTTGCCTAGTGGTTGTAGTTTTCCTTTTAAAGCAAAAAAAAAAAAAAAAAAGTTCTGTATGAAAGAAACACAATCTGTCTTATGTTATTTAATAAGTTCCTGCAAACCCATGAGCTCAATTCTTGTTCAGCTTTCAAACAGATGTTATTGTCTTTAAAAATGATCATATCCCAAATGCAGTAATTTTAAGTGCAGATTCACTGTGTAGTCCAACACTTCTTGGGTTTAAAAACACATTTTATTACAAGCCAGAACATCAGTATCTTGAAACAGAATGTGTACATATTCTTTGGAGTGCTATCTGAATAGCAGATACCCTTCATCCCAGATGAACTGTGGGGATGAAAAGTAATTTATTTTCCTCTTCTTTCTTTCCCCTTTTCCTTATCATATGTGTGGTGCGTATTTAATTTTCCCATGCGGCACTCCTTCCATAGGCCAGGTCACAAAGCCAGTCTAACTTCCAACCTGGTGAATTAGGACTATCAATGAGAAGAGTTGGGCTGAGATGTCCTGGCAGAGAAGTTCTCTGCCTTTGCCTCCCATCCCGCAGCATGGCCATCCCTTCCCTACAGCTGAGTACTGCACAAGTCCATCCAGGTCAGGGTTTTCAGAACAGGACTTCCAAATCAGACCTCAGAAGGGTTTCTGGATATTTTCAAAACTTCGGGTTCATCTAAATGCCTAATTACTCAGCACTATTCAGATCAGCACTATTCAGACATATTGTCCTGTGCATGGCCAAAGCACATGTGGGATTTGAGGCTATGGAGCTTTTGGAAACTAGGAAATTTCATTCCAAACTTTTTTTCATTTGGAACTAGGAAGTTTAAGGAACATGTTGCCTCTTCAGGGATGTGGCATCTGGACAGATACATAAAGGCTTTCCATTTCAGCAAGTGGACTGATCCTTTTTATAGACCTGCCTGAGAGGCTTACATATGGCATTGGAATTTAAAGCGTGCATAGGGCTTGAAAGTAACAGCAGGTACTTCCTTGAAGTGTCCTGTCCCAAAGTAGTGGCTGCATTGTCAGGAACAAGTCCCTCTTGTAGGTGGAGTGAGTCTGGCCCTGAGATAATTTAGCCCAGCTGTAAACAAGGAGAGAAGTGGGTTCTTTTTCTGTTTCCCTCTCAGTTTGGGTTTTTTTTTTTTTTTCGCTTTCACTTTGTCATTCATGACTGATAAATCTGGCAGACAGGGAAGAAACTGAATTTTTGTTATTATCAGAATATAAACTTGCGCAATTCATTTGTGTTAATGCTGCACAGCTGTTTGATGGTCTGACTGTAAAGGACCAAGAAGATATTTTAAAGCTTGGACTTCTTTAAACAATGTACTTCTGATTGCTTTTCAGTCAGCTCAGAAGCAGCCTGGTTGCAGAGATAGGCTGACTCTGCCGTTCAGACTTCTTTAGGCTGAGGCACGATAAATCAATGCAAAATGGAAGTCAGTGTTTGGTAAAGAACCCAGGTGTAAGGAGAAGAACCCAAATGTAATGAGAGGACTCAGAAGCACCAGGAAGTTTACCTGCACACTCTGGACTGCTAGAAAGGGGGTAGGATTATGGGGTAACATCTCTCAGAGTCCATAGCAGTAAAACAAATGAAAACAAAAAACACCAACAAGATAAACATTAGAAATATTACAAGGAACGAGGTACTGCTTGCCAAGTATTAAGCCACCTGAATGAGTTTAAACTCCTTGTATAGTGTTGGAAACTTTTAAATTTATAATTACAGCATAAAAAATTGGTGAAGAAATGTTTTTTAAATAAAAGATAGTGAGGCTTGAAGAGCTGAATGGAAAAAAAGCCAAGTACTCCAGTCTGGACTAGCAAGTGAGAGAAAGGACACACTTCACTGGGAAAAGAAATGCATTTTAAATAGGGTTATCATGCTTTCATACGGAGTTAGATGATATTTACAAAATTATCCTGGATGAAATCACCTAGACCATTTTTCATCCTCTCTGGATACACTGGTAGGTTTGGATACCCTCAGGTTTCTTAGATGGTATTCGTGGGTTTTCCCTGTCCTAAGACTGAGGCCAGGTAGACAGCCCTCACCTCTTTCCCACCCAAATAATCCAAAGAGTCCAACTGTATTTCTCACCTGTGAGAAACCTGCCTTTTGGAGCATACAGCTCTCTCCTACATCCCCAGCAACGACTCGTATTACGGATACAGTCAGAGTTAACTTAAGAGCTCTTTGGATTGTTAAAGGAAATGCTGATAAGTGAATGGAGGATGTTGTTGTAAGTAGAGAGAATGACATTTATTTTAAAAGAATATGATTTGTTTAAGTGGATTTAGCTCTTGAGGTCATCTGTCAGATTTTAAAAATACCATTTGCAAATTTTTCAAATGATACTTTTGAAGCATAAATACTGTTGCTCTGAGTTTATTACCACTGTGCAGGGAACTGAACAAGCCCTTTGATGTTCACTAGTTTTCCTGGCCTGATCTTTCTCTAAGCCCTTTCCCTGACACAATGCTGCAAAGGAAAATGCGGAAGTTTTGACATTAAAAATTAAACAAAAATCCCATTATATTTTATTTATTGTGAATTGGAAGTGAGAGGATGGGGACTGCTGCGCATTGTGCCCCATGCTAGCAGTGTCAGAAGAATTATGTCACTTTTCAGCAAAGCAGAATTATTTGGTTTCAAAGTGCCATTTGCAATTAGACCTTTCCTTTTAAAAGTAATTCCCAGTGTGTGTAGGCAAGATCAGCTGCTTGCTTTGTGTGAATTCTCAGACTGCAGAGCTACTTTCCCCTCAGTCTGATTTCTTTTGAAAAGGCCTATTTCTTTATACTGAATTCATCCATTTCCATTGTAAATGTAGTACAAAACATAATTACTTTATAAGAGCTGGAAATTCAGAATGGCCTTATTTAGAAGGCAGAAGCCTTGGGATTGTTGTCAATTTGTAAAAAGTTATGACTGTGTTGCTGTGATCTGTCAGACTAGCAATAGGAATATTGTTACACATGCTTTGAAGAATAACTATGAGAATCTAATCCTGGATTACTGTAGTGCTCATGGGTCCCAAATTAAATCAGTAAAAGTGGCTTAATCTTTCCTCTTCATTTTCAGAAGCGACAAAGATATTTAAAAGGTTTCTACCTATTAGTTTTCAGTGGTGGAGGATAATGTGATGCAGATGAGGTGAAAGGGGATTTTTGTTTGTTGTTGTGAATTAGCAAGAATGGCATGTAAAGGATAGATTTTAAAGATGATAGAAATAGCTGTGGGGGTTCTTGGAAGAGGAAAAAGAAGAGAAGTCAGAGGATGATCTGAAGGACTATAGAGGCAGAGGGGAAAACATAGACACAGCAGTGAGTAGAAACTGAGGAAGCAGCCAGAGCAGTGGAATATAATTAAAGGCAGAAAATGAGAGCCTTTGGGTGAGTTTTCTCAACAGACAGAAAAACATTAAAATATTTGGAAAAAAGGGGGGAGAAAAAGAAGTGCAAATCAAAGTGTGAAGATGGCAAATCAAGGGAATGATAGCTGCATCCCATGGACAGCAAAAAATTTTGTCGGTGGAGAGGACATCAGCATGCTGGCAGAAAAGTTGCAGAGGCAAAAGCAACTGCACAGGAGCCAGAGCAAAAGGAAGAACTATGGGAGGTGAAGATGGATCAGAGCGACAGCCAGAGCGGTCTTGGCAAGAGCAAACAATGTCTGAATTTCCTTCTGCAGCTCTGTGAATGAGAGAGGAGCAGAAAGTACCCCGTGTGGTGTCTGTAATAGGGCTTTTCACATTGCTTTATAAACCATTCTCATAACCAGGCTTTGAAAATGTGTTTCTAAATGGAACTACAACAGGCTGAGGTGTAAAACAGGCTGGAAATACATACTCTGTAGTGATAATCAAGGGGGATGCTTCAGAGTCTCTTTTCATTAACTATGGAAGGACAAAAAAGGAGAATCTTCATTAAACATACAGAAGGACATGCAGCTGTCAGGACTTACCAGGAGATTGTATAATATGATCAGAATCACGGAAGAAAAAAGGAGAGAAAAAGACATCATAGAAGAAAAAGCCTAAAAATTAGGACACATTTCAATGAGAAAAAATCCTGGTGCACACTTTTTAGGTAGCTATAATGAGCTACCATGTAGGAAAGATTTGATGTTCAGAGAGAATCTCAATCTTCTGAATGGTTCTTGCTAGCAAAATTCTTAAATAAGTGTCTACAAGGAGAAAATCTAGAGATCAGCCCAGTTTTCTTCTCTCCCTTGTACTTTTACTTCATGATTTTCACCAGCATTTAAAAAATACAATGGTTTTATCATTTATTGATGCAACCTGATATCATCTTGTCTTTCCCTAACCACACCAGAGCTAGGTGTGAAAGCATGTTTCAGCTATTTACTCTTGCAAAATCCATCTCCTCTGGAAAACATGAAAATTAATCATGAGCAATCCAAGAACAGCAAGGTCAAGCTGTGTCCTTAAGAACATGCCTTTAATAGTTTAAGGATTTTTGTAAATCAGACTGACAGCTGGACTCACCCATGTATTTTTTCTTAAAAGCCCAGTCACTTTGTATATGTTAAATTCTATGTAAAGGATCAATAACTGTAATGACCAGAAAGTACCTGGCTCTCTTGTTCCTAGCAGAGGTCTGTAATGCCTTTCTAACAGCCCTTTAAGTCCTGCTGTTCTGCGTTGGAAAAATAAATTTAACTGGTGCCAGTTTAACTACTGTTCATATATAATGGTGGGATTTATTCTTCAAGGACAAGATTTTTATGTTGGATGATATCTTTCCCCAGAAAATCTCTATGGCCAGAAACCATGGGAAACATTGCAGAGCCCTCTCAATCCAGCTCATTCCCCAGGATCTCTCATCTCGTTGCTGAGGTAAGGTTTAACTGGAATTAAAAATGAGGCCCGTTCCCTCTTGCAGTCTTGACAAGGTTTGAGATGCCAATCTGAGTGGGGATCCAGGTGCCACAGCCAGAGCACATCCTGGATCCTTGAGAGTCAGCAGAGGCTGATAATCACATTTGGTTTGTGTATTAGTTGCTGATATCTATTTGCACTAAAAACAACAAACACAAATAATTTTGAACTACCAAAAATTTTCAGGTTCTGCACCATCTGCACGTACCAACCCCACCTAAAGCATGCATCTTTAGTTCTGTTGCAGTAGCATAGAAATCATTGCTCCTAAATGTAACATCCCATCTTTTAAACATGGACCTAACTTACTTAGTGTAATGTATGTCCCAAAGGCAATTGATCCGAGGGTTTCCAAGACCTGCAGCTTGTCCTTAACTTCTGCAAACTCCCTGAAATTTCCCTGTTTCCTTGTGCTCCTGGGAAACCTCTGAACATTTTCATAGATGCCATTGAAGTATGAAAGTAAGTTGGTATTTCCCTGGCAGTCAGTTATTCCACACACACACAAAATTCCATAATTATCTGTCACGGGGTTTCACGTCAGCATTTGGCATTTGCCAATGGAAGAGAGGGGAAAGTATGTTTAATGAACCACTAGTCTTACTTGATAGACCAGCTCTTACGTATCCTTATTTTCTGCATGAATGGAACAAGGGAACAAAGATTTCAGAAAAAAGAAACAGGAAACAAAACACTGAGTTATTTCCTTCCTGCTGATAATTCTCTAAATACACTGATTTAAATGATGTTCATGGGGATATAGGTGGAAGTTTTTTTCCTTGCATGTTGGTAGATAATTCTATTCAAGCTTTTAAATAAAACTTAAAAATAGATGCATAAGGATTAATGTATGCACTCAGAAACATGAAGTTCGTTTGGAAAAGTGCAAGTAAGAAGACTTCAAATAATCTGCTTGTTTGTTTTTAAAAGCCTTTTTACATTGTGTTCCCCTAATGACTGCTAAAAAGAAGTTGCTTTAAAAGCGGGAGCAGCAGGGGAAGGCGGATGAGCTCCCACATGTAGATTGCACATTCCTCATATGGGGGATTTATAGTTTACAAAGAACGGTGCAGAAAACACCACTGGGTACAGATGTGTGTGTATTAAATCCAAGTTCTATGTTAACAAAATGACTATTTAAAGCCCTTTCTTTCCACTGGGCTTTTACAGAACAAAAAACGGTTGACAACTGTGGACAAAAAGCCCTGAGCACTCTGTGTTTGTCAAATTGCCTCTTTAGTGACTGCATTAGGAAATCAGAAGCACAAGAAAAATTCAAATTGCTTCAGGCTTTTGTGTTGAAACTTCTTTAACCAGAGGCCTTATTTGACCTTCACAATACACACATCTTTCATTAACCTGATGATCTGAAGACACACTGTCAGGTTTGTTTTGGGACAAAGAAACAATAAGAGGAAGGAATTAAGGGAAAGTAACCCATTAAGACTCATCTCTTATCTCTGTAGGTAACATTTAACTGTTTCTGCAGTGACTCATACCCTATATTTTCACAACTGTGAAAAATTATATTATCTGTGCAACTTTAACTTAGCATCTGTATAGATGGGTTTTGTCTTCTGGTTGTTCTTTATTTTCTCATAATCCATTATCTTTATTAGTTAAAATAATTGCTTTATTGCTATAATATGAAGAGGTAAGTTAATAGAAACATTGGTCAAATTCCAGGTTACAATTTAAATCTGTAAGTGAAATGGATGTGATTGAAAAATCCGTAGTGAATAAGCCTTTCTCTATTTATTCTTTGGGAATTCACTTGTCATTCATGACAGTCGCAGATGGCTCCTGGACTAGAGGCACTGGTCTAAATAAAATGTGTTGGAAAGAAATTAATGGGTAAAAGAAAAACACTTCACTAAATAATTTAATCATGCATTGGGGATGAAAATGAGAGTTTTCAGCTCCTGCAGGAAAAAATATAAGCCTCTTAATTTAGGCACAGATCTCCAGGTTATGGGAGGCCAAGAATCCATAAACATTATTTCATTTTTCCCTTGTGTGAATGAAAGCTGGAACAGCGAACAGAAGTTGACCCCTATTGCTCCCTCTATCATCAGGATTCTTTTTGAATCAAGTTTCTTTAATCTTACAGACAACAGGGAGGAAAGTTCATCATCAGCCCTGAGAAAGACAAACATATTAATACTATACACACTATGCTATATAATAATATTGTATAGTGAATGTATTATGCATGGTATGCATACATAAATGCTAATATATACTGCATATGAAAGGAAAGGTTCTCTTGATTGATCTAAAGAATCTACAATGGCTTTCATCCAACAAATGAATGACTGTGTGGAAAACAAGAGGTAGGTGTGAGCAAAAGGCGATTACACATACGATGCCGTACTGCTGCCTGGACATACAAATTAAGACTAGAAATTTCATAGGTGTTTGAGGACACAAGAAGTAAGGATAATCTTACCAAATTTAGAAACTAATTTATATTCACTAGATAGTCAGTGGAGAGAAAGTGGCATATTTTAATTTGTCCCAGCAAAGGAATCTTACTTAGGTTGGATTAAATGCTTCCGTATAGTACCTGTCTCTTTCTGTTGCCAATAAAGAGCTATTGAGTGAGGAGATTATAAGCAAACATGTAGAAACATGTGGCCACAGCTAGTGAGATGAATCCCACCAGAGGAGTCATAGGTCCACAGCAGTGGGCTGTGGTTATGCTGCTATCAGTAGAGGGGATTTCGAATGAACTCACGACAGATCCTCGGTAAGTGAATGATAGCATACTGAATTAATACTAATGAAACATTACTAACCCATGTATCTACTCAATATGAATTATTATAAACTTTTTATAGGTAATTCCATTAGACATAAACTGTTGTCCAAGTCCGAGTCTAAGATTGGACCTAGCCACACCTAGGCTCCATCAGGAGTTTAGAAAATAAGGGGGTCCACTCTGAACCTCATGACTCAACAGGAGGGTCTTCCTTATCCTGTTCATCTCTGCTCAGTGTGAATCATTCCAACTCAATTTTCTTTTGTATGTTTCCTCCATGCATTTATTAATAAGGTAAACCTTGCCATCAAACTTATTGAACCTTGGTAAACCACTGTTAAACTTTGTAAAATTACCGAAAATTTATTGATCTCTGTCAACTTATTATTTTACCTCAATAAAATATATTGTTGCTTCTCTCTTCTGAGTGACAGTCCGTGACAGTCAGTAAGTTCCAAAACTTACTGGAGAGCACATAAGCTTATGACTACCCATTCTTATAATCTTTCCTTGGCATCTGCTGTCAACAGCTACTGGCATCAAGGTGCTGAGCTAAAAGTATCAATGGAGGCATTCTCATGCCCTTACTGTGTGCAAAGAGAGTGGTGTTTTACTTAAATGTGATACCTGAGATGTATGCATCCAGAGTATACATACCTTCTATCTTGAGTTTGGAAAGGAATATCTGAAGCAGTCAGAGATACCTGAAGAAAAAGCTCAAATCTCAGCAGACTGCAGAGCCTCAGTAAGTGAAGGGACCATGACCCATAAGGGCACTAAGCAGTTGCTCCTCACCTCCTTCCCTATTCTGCTCTCTTCTTTAAGGATGACTTCATGACGTTAGAAGGATCACAGAGACTGAGGAAATAAAGCATTTTCTGAGCCACTAGTGGAACTTTGCAGTAAATCAGATTCTCCAGGATAAAACTTTTAATGTCAGGATTTATTCATTTAGAGTTCCCTGTACTTGAAGCACAGATCATCCAGGGACAGGAGCTCTTGAAGCAAGTGTACCATGGGCAATTGGAAATAATACGTTATTTTATTGAGATGCTACTCAAGCATTTCAGCTCAAATATATCTAAAGTTCATTAAAGTTTAAAGTTAAAGATACAATAATGTATCCAACCCTTGTGCAGGCTGTGTGGGAATCACAATAAAGCCAGCTTACTCAGCTCTGGACTAGGTAAGAGACCATGAACATCAGCAGCATGGCTCTGTATGACTCCTATGGCAATTTCAAAACCAGCACTGATTGAAGCTGGGAAGAAAGACATCCAGTATTCCCCTCTATCACTGTGACTGCCTTACACACTGCCTTAAAATGGATGGGAGAGTCTATGTTCAAAACCAGAGCTATTCCTTTGAGGCAAAGGGCTGGAGTTTTCAAGAGAGGGTAGGCTCTTTGTCAGCACCTGCAGCATCACTTTTTCAGAGATTACCACTGTCAGCTGGAAGTGACTGCCCAGGGATGGAGACTGGCTGTGCTGAAACTAAGCCCATTGCAGTGGGAAGTAAAACAATTTCACTGACCATCTTCACTGATGCACAGTAACCTTCTGTGATGGTTTAAACACGAGGCATTTTAGTTCACGTTATGAAAAATCAAGGAGCATCTGCAATTACTACAGCTCAGCTGAGAGCGGCTAATGTCACTACACATGCCACTTGGTTTCTTGCAATTGTGTCATCCTTAGGGGTATCATTTTTACTCAGTTCTGGGTCAATATCTAGATTTAAACTCATTGGAAAAGAGAGAGCAGGAGAAAAAGTACAGGGAAGAAAGTTATCTGGTAGTTAGCTGTACTAGGGTTTTCCTCAGAGCCTTCTGGCAGGTGCCAGCTACTGGGGCATGTAAGGCTGTATCCTAGGGTATAGTGCTGGAGTTTACAGACATGCAATCTTCTTGACAATCATTATTTACAGTAATTTAAAATGCAATTGAAAGTCCAATGAAAACATTTTTGTAGAAAGCAGATAACTAAGCAATTTTCTTTCCCAAGGTTGCATCTTAAACCTTTTGTCCATCTATTTTCTCTTTGAACTGCTGTGAGCAGACTGAAGGAAAGACTGTTAGTTCAGGCTGGCTGTTCGAGCCCTGGTGAGTGCAAGGTGACTCGGGGGAAGGCAGATCAGGTTGGGGTCTGCGGAGCTGAAACCAAGAGATTGCCTGTCTGTGTTGTGAGGGCAGGGGAGAGAGCAGATAGAGGTTTGTCGTCTGCAAGCAGAAAAATAGCAGAAATAGGCAAGTCTTCACAGCCTATTCAGTATTTTTGACCTCTTGAAAACCTTGAGCATCTTTTTGTGGTGTGTTAATTGTGAAAATGCCTAAGCTGGCTCAGGGTTTGGGTTGCAATGGGCACAGCCGTGTAGCAGCCACGTTGCAGTGAATTTTATGATGCTGATCCACAGCCAGGCCACACTCTGACTGGGCAGGCTCAGGGAGGGCTCCCCTTGCATCACTTTAACCTCCCAGAAATATCCACTGTCTGAGTGCAGGCTCAGGGACAAGGAGGAGCATTTGACCCAGGCTGACCAACAGGATTATTTCATACCATGAATGTCACATTCAATATAATCTGCCCTGGTGCCCGACCCCTGAGGCCTTCCCTTCTTCCTGAAGCCATTGCGCTGGCAGTGTCCGCCATTTGCTGTCCCTGCTGGGAGTGCACAGCTTCCCCCTGATAAAATTGGCTGAGTATAATTCTTGTATATCTTACATCAGTATCGGCATTAATACTGGTTCTTTAGTATAATTGTTAATTATTTAGTCTTAGTCTAATAAATCTACTTATATTTCAACCCTTGTGTTTCATTGTGTTCACTGATTCCCCTTTCCAGGTGGGGAGAGTTCATCAGGTGATAGAATAATTGTCTAAATGACAACAGATTGTTACAGGTTTTCTCAAACCATAACATCCCCTCACGTTTTATACCTTGTCATATGAGAATTTATTCTCTTGACTCACTGAGCCACTACCAACATCTTGGCAATGACACCACTCTGTTCTTGCTTTTCTTACCTTGTGTGGATTCAGCTCACAGCCCTGATCACCCTTCGATAACCATTTTTGTGGTCAAACTGAGACAAAATCTCACAGCCCTGTTGCACCAAGGTAGGCTGCGAGTCCCAGGCAGCCCATGCCAGTCATGAAGGTGGCAGGGGTTTAACTTGCAGGAGGAGAGGATGGTGGCAAATGGAGAGGACCATGCCAGGTCCCAGCTGCATGGCCTAGGCAGGCTCCATTCCCACCGGATAGTCCTTAGTGACAGCTCTGGGTGAGATGCTTTGGGGAGCAGCAGCCCAGTGCTGGTGTATGGTGTGTATGAAAGGTGACGTACACTGTCAGCTGTAAGAGCTGCATCGTGCGCCAGGCTGTGCTCCTGCAAGGACTCAGCAGTGTAAAATATGGTGCTCAAATGCAAGTCATCCTGAGTACATGTGCAGGTTCCCTGCCGTATGCCTCAGGACTCTCTTCAGTTACCACCAATCCTCTCTTTCTGTGTAGTAGCCCTGATCCATTCTTTTTCCCCCAGAGGGCCGTAGTGTGATCAGGGCTCATGAGCATTCTTGGGAGAGAAAGAGGGGGGACTAATACAGCTTTGTAGAGGCTTCTTTGCTTTTTAGGATTAGAGAGTCCAAAAATAGAATAACACAGATCATGAAAACTGTTATAAAAATATTAATCTTTGTCCTCTCCATCAGAACTGTCATCATATAAAGTGCCATCCATCTAGATTAAAATCAGAAGCTCCATGCTTTTAAAATGTTGTGATATCCCCAGTTGTTATACCCTGAAACCAGTTTATTCATTTAGGGAGAGCACAGTCCCCTATGCATAATGGTGCTGCTGAGAGCTGTAACTTCACAGCAAATGCCTCTGAATTCTGCTTTCTTCTAGGAGGGATTCCCAGCAAGACAGTTGACTTAATTTGTTTCACACAGGTTGAATTCTGGCAAATACTGCAAAATCCTCAAATTCCGTTTTAAGGTGTTTTATAGCATTTGTTTTTGGCTAGCCTATGGGATTGCTTTTTGCTTTTTTGTGCATATAAGGAAAACAGTGGAAAAGGAAAAAAAGGCGAGAGGTTGTTTTTGAAGGCTCATGTTGAAGTATTTTTCTTTCAAAAAACCAAATGTTAAAGTTGTTATCATTAGGTAGCGTTCCACAAGTGTACAAACCTAGTTACACAAAGTTAAATGAATGAGCAATTTATATCTTCCTTACCACGGATCTGAGAGCCTGAATTCCCCATGCAAGGTGTTGCATGCACAGTTTATGACTGCAGAGGCTTCTTGGCAGCATCTCTCAGAAACATCGTCTCTCATTTTTCCCCTCCTACGTCTCCTGCTAACTAAATGCTCTTTAATAGTAACGCTGGCAACCCTGCTATGGTTATGGTTCAACAGTATATATGGGTCTCTGGCCAAATATGAATCAAAAGGTACATAGTTACGACCAGCAGTGAATTTAAAACAGTTTTTCCAAAGGTTAGTTGGTAACTAACATGAAGTCCTTTGTATGTATGTAAGCCTACATGCATTGATAGATACTCAGCAATATCCAGCAATAGATATTCAGACACCCATTAGACAATCCTGGCTACAAGAAGAGAGGTAAAAAGCTAACCCCCTTTGAAATAATTTACCAAAAGAGTGCAATGCTGCTAAGGAAAGAGTAAGACTGCAATTAATTATCAGTATTGTTGTTGTCTGTCCCACCTTTCATAGCCAACACAGGTTTTAAAAGTCTTGAATAGAGATGCTTGTTATCACTTCAAGATCAGTTTAACACTAAAGAGTTTTTTTAGCCTCTTCTTTTTTTTTTAACATTAGATAATCTTCAGTGCAACCCAGAGCAGGTGCCAGAGGACAAGGTCACTTCCCACAGCATGTCCCATCAGGTAGCACAGTGTGGCAGGAGGGTGACACTCACCAATCTGAAGCAGTGGCCAGCGATGAGAGCACTGTAACAGGGAAACAGAGAAAGTCATGGGGTTGCTAACGGATGTGGCTGTGGCTGTGTTTTGGCAATATAAAAGATCTCATTTAACAGAAACCAAATATACAAATATCAGTCCCCAGATATAACAAAAATATGTTTATCTGACGATTCCCACAGCACTGAGAAGTAGTCACTTCCTGTGCTACACCAGAAAAGACTTTCTCACTTTATGGGGTGACAAAATCCTGGAGCTTGAAGCCTGCTCTACTGAGATGAGCAATTAGATGAAATTAGTCTGATAATTAAGTTCATACAGCAACTACTAAGCATGATCCTGTGCCCAGTGAAGAATTTGTGGTTTAGTTACATTTATTATAAATCCAAATATCCCGTCTAGAACATAAGCTAATTTATACTGCTATCTGTTACAGGCATGTTCATCCTTTTAGTCAATGAACGTTTGAGAGCAGCTGTTTGATTTAGTCTTGGAGAAAGGTTTTCATGGATCAGAGAGTAATATTCAGCCCCTCTGTGAAAGACATTCCAGGCCTATGTATTTAGGTCATTTTACTTGAAAAGAATGTATTGTCCAAGAGTCTCTGAGCAAAAAGCCAGCCTGTGTAAACTGAAGAAGCGTTTCTGACTTCAACGGGGCTACGACCATTTACCAGGGACTGGTCCTCAATATCCAGTCTGGAGTTATAATCTTTGCAAACACTACATCAGAGACAGTTTTGTGGTTGGGTTTTTAGACTAATGTTAGACATAACTCCCATGGTCATGATCTTTTTACTGATCTTCTAAGAGGCATTCGATTTCCCTTTTTCAGGAGAAATCTCTCTGTGTGTTTATCAGAACAGCAGATGACACCCACCTCTTCTTTCCTTTTGAAAACAACCCGCAAGGAATAGGCATCACCTCTGTACAAACTAGCACCAGGTTACTTTTTTTTTTTAAATTTAAATTCCTAAATGAAGACATATCTTTATTTCCAGAGTTATTTCTGCATAACCAACAAAAAAAGTAAAATGCAAGAAAATCATAGTCTGTATCATATCTGGTTTTTTATCATCCTCTCTCTCCTTTAGCTCATTTCTGAATGAAAACCAGCAGAATGGAAATAAAATGTAAAAGAATATATATAAATGCATCATGGGAAAATAAAGTCTTTCACAAATATTTAGAATGGTGTTTATTTTATGGCTTTAATACTTGGTAAAAATAGCCCCCAAAACTGAGTGCATGTGGAAAAAATGCAAACTGTGCTCTGCGCCTTCAAAATGTAATTGTGTTAATGTCACATACAAAGCCAGAGCAGCACACTGCAAAAACAGATTTGTTTGTATAATCAGACTGGGTAGCAAGAGGCTATACCTTGAAGATTTGCCATAGAGTAAATGCTGCCATGTAAAGTCCTATTTTTACATTCTTCTGACACCCCAACATGTTCAACAGTTGTCTGTTGTGTTTGGCCACTAATACCATGTTCTGAATTACAGACTATATATCACTTCTTTAACTACTGGGTTAATACATTTTGTGAAAAGCTATCTTATATTTTGTTTGTCAAGGCTTCCATATAAACACAAACATCCTCTGCATTTTTTCCTCTCAGCCTTATCTCTTAAAATAATGGCAAACTTGCCATCTCTCCTTGGAAGAGATCTCAGTTTTGAGGGGGTTCAGAGCTGTGAGTGAGGGGGATATGTTGCAAATGCAGGCTCTGGGTGTAATTACAATAGTAATCACCTGTCACTTATGTAAGTAGGCAACAACCATCTTTGGTTTACATAGTTCTGAACACATGGAAGAGGCCTTAGGAAACAAAAAAAATGCAATCTTCAAAATAATTTGCAAAATAGACGTCCATGTGTAACGAGGAAAGAGGAGCTGCCCTCAGCAGAGTGAGCTCTCCCCAGCTTGCCTATGGTAAGACCTGTAACTATTGACACAAGAGAAACATGCTTGCATTTACTGAAATATTAGTCGTGTTCTGTTTAATCCTTTCATCATTCTTTTTTTGGCCTTTCTTTTTTCCTTTGCTGCCTTTCCATGGAAACATAACACAGTCTATTGTTTTGTTTAATTTTTGTCATTTGCTTTTCTTCTATTGACCTCCTCTAATATGTGCCTGATTCTATTTTTTTTCAGACAAGTTAATGATTCAGGAAGAGGAAAGACATTTTCAGGGCAGCTCGGATATAAATGATAAACTGTAAGTCACATTTGTTTGCACATGGATAGTATTTGTGGTTTCACACTGTTCCAAACCAGGGGCTCTGCTTCCAAGAACTGGCTGGGTAGTTTGCCTGTTATTTATCACACTGTCCCAAGGAGATGATTTTTGGATGATTAACAGAGCTGTCATTGCACTCTTACATGCAGGCTGAACTGATCTTGCTGCTTTTCAGATGCTTAGTAGTTGTTAGAAAGGAAAAAAAAAAAAAGCCTAGAGTGCTAATCTACTAATCTTGTTGTTAAATGTCTTCTAAATGCTAGCAGTATTTTATCTGTAATTAAAGCCTAGATGAACTGTCCCAGCCTTCCCATTCTCCATGACTTGCAAGCAGTTGCAATCCCAAGCTTTATTAAATCATAGTGAGGTGATTAAACTAATGATTATTGATTTTCAAAGTGAGAAGGAGTCTGCAGAGACAATACTGTTTTCCGAAGTGCATGGGACAGTTTACCTTCAGCATCCCAATGGGATTAATTCACACAGCAGCCTAAACTCCAAAATATTCCAGGTGTTTTTTCCTGTTTCAGTTTAGAAACTATCAGTGGAGCCCCAAGGTAGGGATGACACTAAGAAGGAAGCAGTTTCTATGTCTGCCAGTCCTTCTCTTTGGTTTATGGAAGTGCAAGGCATAATCTGAGGCTCTCCTTGGAAGTACAAATTGATCTTGAAAACCACTGAGCTGTGTGCCTTCTTACTGCATGAGTTTAACAAATCCAAATTACAGCCATTGCTCTGTAGTATGTTGGGGGAGTTATCTGTTGTCTATTTAGGAACATTTTATGATTAAAGGATAGGAAATGATTATTTTTGCTTCAATCAGTTAAACTGCTCACATTGCACTGTGGTAGCAAAGTCTGTGACCTGAGAAAGTCTGCCAAGTTCCATGACACTTGTCTCAGTGCAAGCAAATCATGTATAAATTCATCTTGGGTTACTTTATTTTTTTTTTCTGGGCTGTGGGAAGCTAAAAGAGAGTCTGTGAGCGTTATTATTACCTTTATAATCACTTGTTTCCTATCACTGAGCCTGTGGAAATAGAAAAGAGTAAAAAATATCCTTTAAGTCTTTTGCCATGGATTCTAAGATGCATTTACCTCTATATTTCCTGTTTATTTATGTGATTAATCTATATAGATATTTTAGAGAGGATTCAATCCCAGAGTATGTGGAGAAGTATGTTCAAATATAGTTAAGTTCCTAAAGATGAACTAGAAACACAGTGGATTATTCAAGAGCAACTAAGCTGATTTTCTATCAGTTTCTTTGTGGCTTTTTATTGTTTATAAGTCATGTGGCTGCCAGACCAAGGGAGAATGGTAAAGAAAAGACTCAGTGTTACTAAGAGGTGAACTGGCCAAGGTCAGCCCTCTGCCCCTGCACTAACAAGCTTTTGCCAAGATGAAAGTGCCATATTTTAGCTGTGGTTTTATCTTTGAATACCTCATACTCATTCATCAACCCAAAAGAGAGGAAAAAATGGCTTATTTTCTCAGTGAAGACAATCCTTTTGACTCCTGATTAAATTTGAAATCTAGTTCTTTTAGTAAAGTGTTTAATCTAGCTTCTGCTACACAGAAAAATATACCCAGTAATTTCCTCCTTCTTCATCTAGAGATAGCAGTAGCTTTCAAAATGCAGGGAATGATACTTCATTGTACTACTTCTGTGATGGAGGGCTATTTTGATTCCATTTTTATAAGAACAAGACTCCTAACCCGACCGACCTGAAGCATTTTTTCCCTTTTTTGCTCTGTTTTCCAGATGCTTTCTTCTACCCTGGCATTACGGCCATTTCCTGTCATAGAAGCACAGTAAAAGGAGGAAAACAAATGTGAAATTTCCTATTGAATGATTCAATTCACCTGGAACAGCATTTGAAATAATGAGAGCAGTCTTCCATTAGCGAAGTTCTGTGCACACTATTTAAACTGTGTGCTGTGGAATTGCAGTCCTGTCTGCTTGGAAAGGAAAATGAAAACTTTGGTTTCCTGCCTAGAGGGCACTGAATGCAAAAAAAAAACCAAAACCACCCAGAATACCACAGGGATTTACAATACTCATGATCAGTGCAAGAAAGGACTAATTTACAGGTTATTCACTAGAAAATTTTGCAACAGTTTCAATGCCCACTGTTGCTATGTTATGCAGCGTCCTTTTTCCCAGGGCCCTGTCACCCATCTCTAGATGGTGATAAATTTTGAATGATTTTTGAAAGTTATATTGAATCCTGTGATTCTGTTTGATTTCCAAAAGCAGTTAAATTGTCATATTAAACTTGTAAAGATCAGTGTCCTGAATCAGGTCTTACTGAATGCTCAGTTTCCTCCCAAATCACTGATTCATGTTCCAAAATTTAAGTGGTCATAAGCAACATATATGGTCAAATGTTGTAAGATCAGTTACATATGCTATGACTGCTGGCCTGAAAGATAAAAAAGGTGATGAATGTGGATTGATTCCCATTCTTTTTTCCTATTGTCGATGTTTAGACTGGGTTGGCTGCTAGATGACAGATGCTCTCTTTAATCCCTCTCCTTTCAGAGAAGGGGGATCATCTCCTTTGAGACGAGAGCAGAGAGAATGAAAGGAAACTTATGGCCTGAAAAAGAAACTAAACTACTTTAATGAAATATTAATAATAATAAAAAGAAAATAGAATAATATTAATAAGAAAATAATGAAATATATGTGGTATATACAAAACTGTACTGACCTCCCAGATCACGTCACCGGCAGGCACTGGGAAAGTCCCAGACTTGACTCAGAGATGGATGGGAACTGAATTGCAGATCTGGATTCAGGAATGTACTGTTTGGGATCAAAGCCAGATGAACAGACAGAGTCTTCCTCCGACACCAGCCATTGAAGGAAGAGGGTGACCCCTTTGACCCCTCAGCTTTTATACTGAGCATAGAGGAGATGGGATGGAATATTGTGTTGGTCAGTTTTGGGTCACCTGTCCTGTCTGCTCCTCCCTGCAGGTGCGACCCCTTTATGCTTCTCCGCTTCTGACCCTTCAGCGGGGCATATAACAAAGTTATCTGATCTTAGCTGTTATAACAATAAGTATAAGCAAGAACCTCTCTGCGTATACCATTCCTTGGTATTCCCTAATAATATCAGAAGTTATCTCCGCCAGAAGCAGACACTGTCTGAAAAATATGCTGTTAATTTCAGAGTGTTATTGAGAAGATTCTTAGCTGAAAAGTAAAATTACTGAAAAGAAAATTAGTTCTGTTTTATCTCAAACCAGGGCACAGGCAAATGGTCTTAAACAGTCATTCAGACATACAGGTTTAGTTCAGACAATAGTCCTGCTGCAACCAGTGGATTAGCTGGTTTAAAATGGTTATGTGCTTGACAAGAATCTAATCACCAAAAGATATTGAATCTTACTTCTGGGATTCACAATCTTTTCCACTTTGCTCTTGTTAATGTGAAAGTAGTTCAAATGTCCCTTGTGAGGCCTTGAGAGAGGACTCAAGACAGCAAGAGGAATGCCAAGGAAAGATGCGTCTGTTTAAAAGTGTTCTCATGAACTGAGCAATGTCTTTCTGGCTCTGAAGAGTCATTGCAATAGAATACATGTGTTTCTGGAGTCCTGTGGATTTTAAAACTAGCCTGGAGTAAGCCTGATCCTCTAGATTATCACGTATGGGACCAGCTCTCTCTTGATGGACCCAGAATGTTTGAAAAAGAGCTTTGCAAATCAATGAGATGGATTGTGGTGGAGGAGTCCAGCCTCCTCATCCAATGAGAGGGAGCACCAGGATGTTCAGCGCCGAGCCAGCATTCTGTAGGGTTGCTGTAGCTCCTGCTCTGAGCTGAGGAAAGGATGGGATTGTGGTGGAGGAGTCCAACCCACCCCAGCTGTGCTTTCTGTGCCAGTGAGCCCAAGATATATCTTCATCACAGCAAGGTATTGCTATTATTGCTCATCGGTTTTGTCCTCTTTATGACATTGAGAATTAGAGTATGCCGACTTCCTAGAGAATTTTTTTTTCTATCAGTGATAAAAGATAAACTGCTGGATTCTTCTAGAAAAAACTTAGTGGTACAGAGAGACCACTAGTTCTCTTTCTAATGTTTAATTTCATGTGTTATATTTCAACATTGATACATTAAAAAAATACTTTGTATGTATAATGAAAGAACCTTTTGTGTCTGTGAAACGAATGTCAATGCAGAAATAGCTGGCATGTGCCAGGCTCATTTTACAGTAGACAGTGGGAAGCAGGGTCAGATCTGTGTAATTAGGATGAACCTTGAGAAAACTCTACCATATATCAAGAGTAAGCTCAGTCCTTAGCTAACCCCAATTGAGACCTTGGGAAATATGGAATTTACCTAACATTTCTTTCCCTCAAAAAAATGCTATAGAGCTCTGTCTAGCAGCACATCTATAGTTTTTACTTAGTCTGGCAGCACGTAAAGTGTTTGAGGATCAGCTCAGAAAGGGTAACTTGTTAATCTTTAAAACTTGTAAAGGCTGTGTCTCCATGACAGTTCAGGAGAGTGGTACTGGGTAATAAGGAGAGTGGTACTGGGTAATAAACCAGGATATCAGTTCAGTTTATGTGGAGCACTGTGAATCCTGGTTGCTGTGTACCAGCATAGGAGACCATAGCTGAGAAAAGCCCGTGAGCTGGTGCTCCAGGAACTGCCTTGGAAAGGATTTTGTTACGCTCCCACTTTTCGCTGCTTGGAACAGATTGAATTGAAATGAAATTCAGGATGGGACTCAGCCATAATGAAAGAGAATTTTTGTTGTCTGGTGACTGTTCAGCTTGCAGTTAGCTGTAATTAGCTCTATTGTTCCCCGATTAGTGATTGCTGGCCTTCTGCCACTCTGCTTCATAATGATAATATTAAAGAACTGAATTCACATGTAGCCTCTGACAATCTCAGGGATGCCAGCTCAGGGCTGTTTCGTAAAAAAGAAACATCTACATTATATAAGAACAGTTGAAAGAATGGGGCACAGCAAACTGAGACTTGTCACCTGCTACCTCTTACTGTAATATTTTGGTATACTTCTATAGTTTCAGGGTCTGCATTTGCATGCTGGCTTCCACTACTTACATCTGTGGCTGGGGACTTGGCAGTTGGCATTTCATCTAGACATCATTTCATCAGAAAAAAGAGTGGCATAGTAGTTATACTACTTTACAAAAATTATATTAAACCTCCGTGTTTCTTTCTGAGCTACTAGATTCAGAAGGTGGCCTTCCATTTCAAATAGTTGTAACCGATTTCCCTCTTTGAAAAGTATTGTCCTATACATACCATTCTGTGATTCTGTGATATCAGAACCAAATTCATCTTCCCATTTGTCTCTCTTTGAACTTGCACATTATGCACCTTTTTACATCTCTTGTAGGACTCTTAAAGCACTGATGCTCACGTTATTACTCATGTCCAACCTATATTTTAAGCGATGCTAAATTTGAGAACATGGACCTTGTATGTGTAACAAAAACATTTATCACTATTTAGCTCAGCTTTAAAAGCTCAGAAAGGTAAGAATTACCATGAGGAAAAATCCAAACAAGCTAAATCTGAAAACAGCATCTAGTGTACTAGGACATCTGTAAACCTATGCCACTGTGACAACATGCAATGACTCTATTCTCAGGACTAAAGCATTTTATTATTATTTCTTCTAAATTAGCTTAAACATTTTAAAAAGAACGGATATTTCCTCTTTGTGATTTCCCTTCCAGGCATACATATGGTTATTTTAGTTCTACATTTTGCTATGTTTGGTGCCTTAATACGTTTTGACTTCTTTTAAGATGAACTTTATTTAATTTCTTCTATATAGCATCCTCCATCTTATAATAACTTCAGTTTATCATCTGTGTTTCATTTGTAGAGCAGATCAGGATGCCTCTTTCTTTTGAATTCATCTTTTATTGAATAAGTCTTGGGATAAAGTGAAAGTATTGAGGTTGAAAGCATCATTGTACCTGTATAGACATGTTGTAGAACCAAGAGAAAGAGAAATCATTAACAATACAGTCTACTCAGTCCTCAGGTCTTTCCAAGTAGCGCGGGAGGAGAAATACACCAGAGATAATAAGTCATAGTGCTTTTGAAGTAGGCAGAGGAGGGAATGAAGTACAGTTTCTCCCTTGTGTCAATATGACACATACTTCTTTTTAGTCTCCTACTAATTTTTTTTTAATTGTTCGAACCAGTGTGTTGAATAGTTGGTTCAAACAATATCTATCAATTGCTAAGCAATGGGTAGTTGAATTTTTTACATCATCTGGTTCACCTTTAATTAGCACATTTTACTAACCTTTTCAGCAATTATTGTTAACCACTTTTGTAGCACCTTAATGATCTTGTGTGAGGACTTTATATTTTTCAGAACTAATTGCTGCCTTACAACAGGAGAGAAAAGTAGGACTCCAGCTCCCCAAGGTAAGGTTGAATGACAGCTTTTGCACAGCTTCTGATAAATAACACTCTGAGTCTCTATTGTGTTACAAAGGCCATTTGTCCACTTAAGAAACACTTTAAGAGCATCTGTCACTGTCTTTGTTTTGCTTCAGTGCACTATGCACTAAAAGCATTATTTCCACAAGGGAAATTAGAAAATCCACATGCAAAATTATCCATATACCTCCAAGCTAGCTGGAGAATATTCACAGCGGCTTCTTCTTGTTGTTGGATTTGGTTAATCACAAATGTAAAATAAATCCAAGTAAAAATAATTAAATACACTTGTGCAGTTTTCTTTCCTTCCTCTGTGCCCGACAGTTGCATTAACACTTAAACTTCCTTTCCTTTAATGCCTATTGCATTAGGACAAATCATTTACACTTTTAGAACTATGCTCAAAATTTACTGTTTTTATGGTCTGTAACTGCAAATTATTTTCTGCTGGGAAAAAAATTGAATATAAATAAATCAATTCTGGCATGGTGTAGATACTTTATAAACATGTTGGTCAAAAACCTGATGTCTATTTGATCTTTCCATTAGGAAAATTTTCCGAGATCTGGTACCTTTGCTGGGTTAGAGGACATAGCATGGTCTACTTGAACACATGTGCTGTGACCTTGGTGTTTCAGGAGCTGTACAGAAAACAGAACAAAGCCATGGTCAAAGCCCTGAGAATTTGGAGCCTAATATCCAAGAAGAGGCAGCAGATCAATAAAAGTAACATGAGTGCTTGTCAACAGGAGAGAGGACAGTTGTCCCAGCAATGTACCAAACGAATCAAGGGGTTGTTGAAGCATTACGGAAAAGGGAAGTTTAGGGAAGAGTTTGAAGACAGACTGAGAAGTTTTGCACATATTTGTAAGCGGTTGCTCTCAAACATTAGCAGCAGCTGGCAAGAAAGGATAAAGCTCCTTTTTGAAAATCTAGCCAGCTACAAGCTAGGCACATGCTCTGAAAAAGCCTGAAGCTGGCTTCAGAGACAAATCAGAAGACTAAAAGCTGTTATTTGATTGGAAGATCCTCAAAAGCCTTTATTTGCTATGAAAGATAGGAGGAACCTCAGAGAGAGAGAAGGAGACTAATGGCATGGATAAAGTAACAGACATGGAAAATTATCATTGCAAAGGTCTTCTGGATATATGGGGGAAACATGGGATTTACTCAGGCCCAAGAAAGCATGCCACACGCATGAGATGGGAGCCTGGATAACAGTTTGAACTGCGTGAAGGAAACCGAAACAGTGTATTTTAGAGATGGTAGACAGAAAGATGTTGTGTGTCAGGAATTCAAGAACATGAAGGTCATATTACGTTCCTGTGTGATCAGGTGCTTGATATTCTTTCCACAAGAAATGAGCAGAAAAATACTATGGAGAATGTTAGTTTTATATTAGCTATGTTGAGTCTAAATGTCTACAAAGAAGTGCTAGAGATAGACTAGGATTTTAGTTTGGAGAAGAGAGTAGGATTTATCTCACCTAACCTTATCTAGCTACAATGCACACATTACCCTTTATAGTGAAAGGAGAGAAGCACAGTTAGACCATTGTTCAGCTACTTTATTTTAGAGATCTTCTTTAACAGTTGGATTAATTGCAGTCTACAGTTCTTTAAATATTACTGGCTTGATTTTCAGACTACAGAAAGAGCCTACAATGTGTCGTTCAGTAATAAATACCACCATTCAGACATATGAATCCCACCCACAGGGACAGAATACAAGGGTTAGAAGGGAGGCACAGAAACAGAGGGAAAATTTATGTTTGCAGATTACTTAGAAAAGATGTACACAGAAAAGACAGAGCTGTAGAAGATCCTCAAAGAGGAATAGAGAAGGACAAGGACTCACTGAAGGGACCATTGGAGAGGTAGGAGTGTTTATTTACTCAGTGACTAGGGGCTGGGGAGAAAGCAAAAGAGGGCTAAAGGTGGTGAGTTGAGCATACATGGCAAAACATACCAGAATTTCTCATTTTTCTCATGGAATATGTAAATGAGTTTTTTTAGGAAGTGACAGCAGAGGCAGGCATAAGAAAGATTTTAAGGAATGGGTCAAGCTTATGTGCAAATTCTTCATTTTTTTCCAGAACTCAGTCTCCATACCTGTAAAATGGGACCATAGCAAATATCGCATCCTGAATCATCATGCAGAGCATGGAGATACTCTTCCTGGAGGTGAATGACAGCAGGAGCCAGAGCCACTTTCTAATTATTTTTCTTAGAACTTTCTAATTATTTTTCTTCTGGCTGCACTTTCCCAGCTGCTCTGTTACGACGAATGGACTTACTCTGTTTCCTCCAAGGCCACACTTTGTAGACTGTGATGCTTCTTCATGAAGTATAATATGGCAAGACAAAATTTGATTCATTCACTTTATGCCACAGTTCACATATGGTGCACATGAGAGATCGTGTTTCCGTGAAGGCTCTCCTCACTTTGTTTCTTTTCCTTACTCTCTGTCTTTCATATCTTCCATCTCCGTCTTTAGGGCAACAGCCTAGAAAGAAAAAACTGAAAAATATGCTATTGCTTAACTATTCATTGGATGCAGTTAAAAAATCCTGCAAAAAGTGAGCTGGATAGTATTACACATACATCAGGAATAAAATGGGTTAGGGCAAATTGTTGCCCATATATTACTGTTCTTGGAACATAGACGTCACAAGCAATGAGGAATGATTTTCCAGTAGGAAAAAGTAAACTGCTCAGCTTGCAACAGGCAGCACAGATTACAAATCAGGATTCTCTATTTTCAGCATAACAATTATTAAATTGAAATTAAGTTTTACAACAATGACAGTCGCTGATTCAAAGGAACATCCCACCAGTAATGTCTGAGGTGGGAGGGGTTTGTTTTGTTTATAACACACAGCACTAGTATTTCATAATACTGTAATCTTCATCACTGAAAGATGATTAAATCTTTTTGTTTCAGTTTGATCCAGGCACTTAAGCAAACCAGTCTCTTTGTTCTACAGGAAGAATGAAAAATCCAGAGCAAAACTATAGGTACGCTTTAACATGGGGAAAACTCAGACTTATGTTGCTTCTTATCTGCTAAAAATAACATGTAGTTGGCTGTAAGCCTTCTTGGCAGGGGACTTGGGAGGTTTTTCAGGTCTGAAACTCTGCTTCAGGTGTTGATTGTCACCCGCTATCCTTTTGGCAAAAAATATACATGGAACTTGGGTTTTAGGCTAAAGGGGCTTGACGGAATGGCAGTAATAGCAAATTAACTTGTATGTGCAGCTGCATTGAAACTTCAGAAAACCATTTAAAAGTCTCCTGCCACTTCAGGGGTTACATTTCCAGTGTATTTTAATTCCAGCAAGGTTCATGTGTCTCTTAAAATAGAAGTACTTGTTTTTCTTCTTTAGTTCAACAGTGAACTCTGTAGCTGGATTACTGGTAGTAACATGGACACTGATAAGAGAGTTTTCAGGCAATGCTGAGGCCCAGAGTTTTAGAATTTCTCCTAAAATGGACTAATCAGCATAAAAAAGCTTTCAAGGTTTTTGAAAACGTCAGTGAAAACAATAATATTTGTTTGAAATTACAGCGGTTTCTGCCATGTTGGACACTCGTACCTCAGAGTATCACACAAGTGCATGAGAACTACAGACTTACATCACTTTGTGTTGTAAGATGAGGGCATAAGTTGCTGAGAGCCAAAATGAATTTATTTTTAGACTCATGACTGCTCATGACATAAAGTAAGGTAATTTCAAAATGTTTTCCTAATTATAAAGGAATGGACTATTTTGATGCATTAAATAGCATTTTCCTCCAAAATTTTCATGCACTCCAATATATAACACTGAATTACTTTTATTTCTAAGAAAAATGTTTGAACACCTTTGAATCCAGGTCTGTGGACTTGGAATGCTAATATTTAGTACAGTAATTTTTTTTTTTATATACCTTGCAGTTTATTTACATTACTGTGCTTTTGTGCAATTATAAATACACTATGTTATTACATGTACAATAGTATATGGCGTATGAGGATAAAACACCATAATAAATTACACGTTGCAAATTTTCCTATATATAACATTCATTGGTCTATTTTCTTGTGCACAGTCTTCACCTTCAGTCTGCTTTGGAGTTCTGTGTAGGGTGGCTGCAGTCATCACTGTGGTCCTCAGGTTTTTAACTGGTTTTTTTTCAGTGCGGAAGCAGCAAATCTGGGAGCAGAGCTGATGCACCATACATAGACAAAACAGATAATTCAAACTAGTTCACTGGCCATTGATGCTTATTTCCTCTACACTGAAATAAGAAATCTGGCTGAATTAGTTGATCACAGAATGACCTTGATCTGTTGTTATGGTGCACCCATCAGAAATGAAAGGCAGTAGTAGGATTGCTGTAGGCTGGGTACTTTCTTTAGAGAAACAGTATTTTTAGTGATATTATACAAGGCTGGGACCATGCTGGAATATTGCATGCAAATTTAATCACCCATATTCTAGTCTCCATAAAAGAAGAGAAGCAAAGGCTGAGAGTGAATATAATGGCTTTGGAAATGTAAGAGAGTTGAGAAAAAGCCAACTTCTATAAGTACAACTTAATCTAATTGACAAGGCAGATAATGGATCCAGACTATCTGGGAATATAGGTAAGCTGGAAGTCAGGATGGGCTTTATCTATCAAAACAATGCAGTCTGGAGCAACTTTCCAGTATAATAAATATAGCAAAAACCATGAACAGTTTAAATCTTGATCACTTCTTAAAAAATCGTTGTATATTCTGAGCATCCCCAAGAGATGCTTTATACAACGGCATGAATCTTAAAAATAAGGCTGCTACGCAACTGTCATTGCAGACAATGTTTACTAAAAGTTTTTGAGTTGGAAGAAGCACCACTGTTTTATCTCGGGCTCAGAAAGCCTGTTCTGTCCAATGACATGAAGAAAATGAAATCTTACCACAAGCTAAATCACTTAAGAACGGTAAGTATGTATCAGAATTTAGAAGGTTAGCTACAACCCTTCCAACCACTACAATTCTGTGTGTAATCCTATGGCTACACATGTTTACAGTATCACAGGACTCATAAACATTTTGTGTTAATTTGATCAGCTACTGAGGCAGTTACTCCATTTATAACATTTATAGCTTCATCTATAATTTGAAAACCTTTGCCAAACAAATACTTCTGAAATGATCTATGTTACTAGAAGTCTAATTTTTTTTTTTTTTTTTCTTGTGGAATACTAGCTTCTAAGTACAATCCATAAATCCTTTCTTCTAAATCTTCTTTTTACTCTCAGTATCCAAATGTGTATTCATGTCGATTTTTTTTTTAATTATAACTTTTATGCCAAGATATGTCTGACATGAAAATGTATGAGATGTTGGAGTTGAAATCAGGGTCTCTGAATAAACAAAATGCTTGATTCCATGAAACCACACGGAGAAATCAGCAATCCAACTTGTAATGGTACCAAAGGGATTTTTTTGTGGATTGAAAGGGCCTCTAATTACTGTCCCACCAGTGATTTCAAGTGAAAGGATGACGACTCTTTATTAGTGAACACACCTATTCTGTGAAAAACAGTATTGCAAATACTGTACAAAACCCCCCTTATTGTTTGAATTATATTTCCCCGAGCAATAAGCACCCAGGTATTCTAGTCTCAGGTTCCAAAATATTCATGCACACATACTGGGATGGTCTGAAATGACAAACAGTATTTGAGTCATTTTAACGGAGTAATGGAGAAAAGTGCAATTGAAACTGCAGTTATCAATAGATCTGTAAAAACAGAACATTTTGCCACAAAAGAAGTGATTGAAACTGAGCTTTATGCTCACTTCAATGGATTCAGCTTCTCTTCCACTCCTCCTTTTCCTGAGAATCAAAGATGCTGGCGCAGCCCAGTCGGCAAAGCTACCAGGCAAAGCACTTCATTGTTTACTGGAAATATTTGAGAAAACAGATTTCTAGAGCTTTCTCTGTTTTCTGGCTGGTGCGGAGCTGGGTAGCCGAGGAAGTAACTCAGAGACTGGTGGAGGCAGTCCTGGCCAGCAAAACAGCTGTGACTCACAGAGCTGTGGCAATGAGCTGCCCAGAGGAGGGGACCGCCTGGATCTGCCATTGCCCCAGTGCTCTCTGAGGCTGATACCTCAGTATGCAGATGGTATAAAACCAGGAGGAGGAAAGCTGAAAGCAACATTTTTTTTTTTTTTTTTTTTTTTGGCTTATACCCTGCTAAGATTGTGATAATTTTGAGCATAAATTACTTTTCACTTTCCTCTTAACCCTTAACAGATATTTAGTGCCTGTGGAAGCATGTGCCGCTGTACAGCTTCCAGGTACTCCACAAATTGGGTGTTTTAAGACATATAGTTCATTTCCATCGATTCTTCTTGTTATGCTGTCAAATTTTCCAAGCAGATTAGAACTCTGGTAGGAAAAGTCTTCAGATAAAATTCAGGACTTCTCATTCAACTTAAAACCACAAATTTCCATCATACGGCTTCATGTGTATTTTCTGTTCATGATTGTGTAAGTATAGATTTTGTTACAGGAAGACTTCCTAAAGAAAGCAAACAACTCGTGAGTATTTCTTTGAGTGAGTTAATGCGCAGTTTTTCCTTAAGTACTTAATTTTCTTTAAAAGGTGTAAAATTTTGTCACCTTAGTAAAAGGAGAAACTCCTGCGTGTGTCTTAAGTGATCAATTTTCAGTTGCCTTTTATTAGTTACCATAGAGTCTTATCTATTTGTGCTCAGTGTTGGGTAACCTGAATTACAAATTACCTTATTAAGAATTTGCCACCTAACTCTATGAGATTGATTCAGTGCAATGACAATTAAAGCTCCGGAGCTCACTAGGAAAATTAGGTCCTGTCAGATGCAGACAGTTGGTGCAAGGTGGCCTGGGAGGAGGGTGGGCAGAGCAGGATGCTCCTTGTCCACTTGCTCACAGGACGCATGGGGCAGGTGGATGGACCCATGTCACCAGGAGCCGGGGACTTAATGCAGGGGCTGCACACTGGGTAGCTCTGTGTCCCTCTGTCCTAGTGTCCAGCTCCTCTCCCTTTTGCAAAGGTGGAGATGGAGGCTTGCCTGTCTTTCAAAGACATTGACAGTGGCTGAAACCTGCCTTTTGGAGTATGAACTTGCTGATTTGTAGTTTCTGGTGTGGGCACTCTACATGACAATTTTGAACATGACCATCTTGACTCTGCCCAGTCCCTTTCTCTACTTTACCGTAGAGACTTTGCCACAACACTCTGTGTAACTGTAGTCCCAAACCACCCTCATTTTTTTTGCAGTTCGAATGCTATCTCTTCAACATAGTGAAACTGAGTTTCTCAAGTGTGCTTTGCAATGGATTAAGCCTTTGACCTGGTGCTGCCAATACTTTCTGGACCAACTGCTTTAAAGTAGGTTACTTTAACTTCTTGATGAGTTTTTCTAAGCTAATTTTCCCTAAATTACAATTGCATAATAGTCTCAGATTGAACGGTCTTTAAACTTGGAGCTGCTGCTTTAATTTGAAATAAATAGATTTTATTTACATCTTTCAGTTCCTTAATTTGTTTGATCTCAGGAGAATGAATTATTATTGGGCATTGATTCACATTTGAATTATCTACAAGAAATGCATTATTGAGTATTAGGATAATAGCACAATAATACTCTGATTAAGGTGCTAGTTTTAAATCTTGAATATAAATTTGGTCTTCAGCTTGAGGTTCCATAGGTTAATTTTCTGGAGAATATGTAGTTAGCACAGCCAGATTTGTTCCTTAACAAAAATGTTATTAACATATAAAATGTAGAGTGAAAGCGCTAAGTATTTTATAAATAGTATTGATGGGGTTTTGCATCCAAGGAAGTTCATAATCATAGAATCATAGAATGGTTTGGGTTGGAACGGACCTTAAAGATCATCTTGTTCCAACCTCTTTGCCATGGGGGATATATTAAGTATTTACATACTACATAATGCATGTGATTAGACACAAATATCTGCTTATAATAGAATCTTACTGGAGAGCTGTGAAAAAGTGTTTGTCTGGATGCACAACAGTTTAAATAATTCAAGGACAGAGGAAAATGTAGGTACTTGAATAATAGATAAATCAGCAGACTGCGAGGAAGAGAACTAAAATATAACTAGTTATCTGAAAAACCCAGTTCAGTGACAGGGGAAATAGTTTTGATGACTCAGAGGTTGTCTGTCTTCAGAAATGCAGTGAAATAGCTGTTTGAGAAAATAGTGGCCATTTGAGGATTTACAATGAAACAGTTATTCTGGCTATTTCGCCACATTTTCAAATGTAAACAAGACTTGACTGCTGACGTATTTATGAATTTAGCTGCTTGTATTTATTTTAACTTGAGGATTGCAAAAGTTGGATGACTTAAATGATTAATAGTAGAGTCAGAGATTGGTAACTACAGCCATCCCAAAAATTTCCATGTATTCCATTTACCTTGTTAGCACTGTGCTTTCCATAGTTGAGATGTCAGCATGGGAGACTAGATAGTAAAATTATTTTTGTTATAAAGAAGGTAAAAGAAATTAATTGCCGCCCTCTCACATAGACATTACTAGCAGAAGTCTAATTTAATCATGCATGTTAACACAGCTGAATAAAGTTGCCACTATATATCAAGCTATAAACTGATAATGGAGAAGGATTTGGTGTATTCTTCAATGTGTGGCTGGATACCAGCCTAGGGACCTACACTGCTTGGCTGTCTGTTTTGCTGCTGCTTAGTGTGGGTGATATAAAAGGAAATATTGGGAAATGTAGGTCTTAATGTGAGAATGTTGGGAGTGAAGGATTTTTGGATTCTCCATCCAATAAAACTAAGTCCAGTTGCTAGAGCTGTTAACCAATAGATATATTTATCCAAACTTTAAACAGGTAGCCCAATACTGATTCTTGTGGGACATCACCAGTCAATTTCTCTCTTCTTAATGAATTATTTATAATTTTCCTTTGTCAGTAACTCACAAGCCAGATTGGACTAATTGTATTGTTGTCTAAGCCAAATTGATTTAATTTTCTCCCTAGACTATCATATGCCTCCTTATCAAATGCCTGTCTAAAATCCAAGTATATCTATGGCACTCTCTCACTCTGGTTTCCTGCCTAAAAACTATCAAGCTTGTCTGGCCAGCTTTAATTCTAGTATTTCCATGTAGTTGTGTTTCCATGACAACAGTCCCATCTATGGACTAGACAGTGACAGCCCATCATCTGTCACACAGGGACTACAAGGGCTCTGGGACACCTCATAACATTTCTGAGCCTCACCTAGGTGCTCACCCAGGTGCTCACCCAGGCTATGAGAGTGGGCAGAAGGACTGCTCTCCCCGAAGTCCTCTGAAAGAGAAGGGTGAAGAATCAACAAAAAGCAGCGTTGGCTATGACCCACGCTCCAGCTATCAACCCTGAACGAACAGTAAATGCTTCCACTGAAACAGGCACAAAAAGAAATTCTCACCAAACATGGGGAAAGCAGTGAGAGAATTAGGATTAGGAACATCAGAGGCACAATGTTCCCAGCTGGAACGCATGATCCAGCACGTTGCTGCTGTCAGGAACGAAGGGGTTCCCTGGGGACAGGACACAATCCATAGTAAGGCAGGTTGCGTTAATTTTGCTGCAGTCCAAGGTGATCTTGGTGGTGTTTGCTACAAGATAACCAGAAACATTACCTGAAACCCATCCTGGCATGATCCTGGTGTGATGAGATTGGATGACCATTCCTTGGTCTTTTGAGGAATTCAGGTTTGGCTAGAGGTAAAGCAAAGCTTCCTTTATGAGAGGTTATGCATTTAGGAAAAATAATGAATACATTTGTGGTACATTTCCTGTCATGATTGCTAAAATGCAGTAAGTTGTCACTCTATATAGTGAGGGAGGACTTGTTTATCAGATTAGTACAAGGTAATTTATATTATTACTAGATATATATTACTAGATATATATTTCTAGTATATTTTCTGAGTTTCAAATCTGACTCATTCTTTCTGACAAAGTCTTTTAAAAAGGAACCAAACATTGCATTAATGACATTCAAAGAATGTGTTTTGTGTTTTGAAGCATGATAAAACTTTCTGAGATAACTGATTAGATATAACAAACTATCTGTCCTGTAACAACTGCTTGTTTTCTTCATTGAAGCAACTTCAAATTTTCCCTTTACCTTCCCCATCAACATAATTTTAAAAGTGTCAAACACACATACTAAAAGGAAATTTAAAATAAAGATAACAACAATCAATAAATAAAATATAAGATGTTTTTTAAAACAGCTTGAAGAGCTCCTACTATATCACTCCAGGAAAAATGAAGGGAGATTTCTTTCCATGGATTAGAGTAATGTGCTTTTCTGTTGAACCTTAATGCCCAACTTCAGCCATATGAGCACAGATCATTTTATTTCAGAAAGTCTTTTTTGTTTCAAGTTGTTGAGGTCTTGAAGGAATTTTAGATGCAATGTTGACTTAATTTGAGTATTTTATACTTCTATGCCACTTGGTATGCAATAAGGCCAATTTTACCAGTGCAGTAGACAAGGTAGCTTATCTCTTCAGTGAAAGGACAAATTATAAGAGAAAAAAAGAGTTGTGGCCCAGTAGGGTCTCTTTAACATTTAGTAACAACAGCATTGCAAAGGGGGGGAGGAAAAAATCCCAGGAGGGAAAAATTAGTTATACTGTTTTTTAACACAAAGCGAAGTCCTGTGTCTTCTGGCCCACATATGTGTCTTCACCATCTGTGGGTAAAGTGTTCTCCAAGTACCCTCCACATGCTCTCTGATCAGTACATTCTCAAGTCCTCTCTGACCAACAGTCATTTAGGTGTTTTGCAAAAGAACAGATTCAGTGGAACTGAAGCAAATACATGAGTGTTTATGGGACTCACCTGCGAGGTGGGAGGCAGTTCAAGTCTCTATTCCAGTCAAGTGAAAGGAGACAGCTACCCCAGGTCTCCAGTTTTTAGATAGAGTATCCATCCCACTGCGCCAACCTCATCATCAGGTGAGTGTCTGTCTTAAGAGAAAGAAAGGACTAAACAGATACAGATGGATGACTGCAGGAGACAGGCGCTTGTTGTGAACCTCAGAGTAGCTGCGATGCTTCACACTGCTGGGGAACAGCACAGACCAACAGATCCCGGCCAACAGCTCCACAGGGGAGCTTGGGCTATACATTGTATAGGGAATGCTGAATTTTGAATTCCCCTGTAATCAGGGTTCTCAGAAGATTAATTCTCTGTCCTTTGTCATACCTGAATAACAGATAAGCAAGTAAAATCGGTTTTGTTAACCTCCACATAGTATCTCATCATACATTTCTATCCTGCTATTTATACAGCTCTACTTCATCACCTTTATGCTTTAGAAGAAGGCAATGTTTGTACTAGAAGAGGTATTCTCTTGGTTATGTCCGAACAGTAACACTGAACATTCTTACATAACTACAAGTAGGTTTCTTCATCTGGACTCCTGGTTTCTGCTGGCCTTCAGTCAATGTGAGGGTCTTCTGTCTCAACATTTCATCTATCTCATTACTTTGTTCCAAAGCTATGGTACTTGAATAATAGAGGCAAAGGTGAATCACATTACATTTCTTATCTTCCACAGAAGCACCTGAGACACATCAGACTTTTATGTAAATGAAGTATTTGGTATGCAGAATAATATAGCAAGAGTTAACTCAGATGATATGTTTACAAGAATTATTTCCACTGAAGGGTAATCAGGTATGCTCTCATAATCCTCCTTTAACTCAGCTTCTATATAACTAATTTGTTATGTCCAAGTTGTGTCTTTTTATCTGTACTTGCTGCTATTAGCTCTGCTATGACTTCTACCTTTTTATTATGTTTGAAAGCTACTTTTTTCAGGCTACTAGTTAGAAGCCATGGGTCAGACACATTGATATACAAAACCACCACATGTGGGATGGATAATGGCAATGAAATTACCATGAAAATCATTTAGTCTGAAAGAGTGAAATTACATCTATTGTGCTCCCAAGGAGATGATATGTGAAGTGCTAAGGGAAGGGTTATAATCAGATACTTTGATTAAGCTTATCAAGAGGAACACGAAAAGCTGCTATTATGAGTACCCATTCCCACAGTCATTGGCAATTTTCATATTTAAGTTTTCAAACAAACAAACAAAACAAAATAGCAAACCCCCCAATTCCTCCCCTAAATTATAAGAACAAGTAATACCAGTTTAGGTCAAAGATAATGTTTGTTTCCAGTACTTGTAGTGAGTTAGGTATCAAAATTTTGGCTGTTAATTTTGGCTTAGATTAATCTAAAATCTCAATGGCTTTACTGAACTTATGCAATCTTTAAAGCAGATCTGAAAAGACTGAAAAAATATGAAAGTATGCATGTTTTCCTTTTTTTCAAACCTGCAATTCTGTCTCTTTCTAGTCAAATTGAGAATGTAGGTATGTCAAATAGATTTGTCTAACTGTTTGGCTACCCATACCTTTTTCTTTTTTGTTTTGATGTGAAAGACCATCTTATTTCCAACCTGCTCCAAAGGGCCACTGTCAAAAACAAACCCTTTTTTTCCTGAAAACTATTTGCTCCCCAAAATTACGAAGCTGTGCTGTCTCCTGAGTCCATTAAATCTCTTTCTGGATGAAAACTCAGGAACTAAGTTAAGACAAACTTTCATGGCTTCTATATTTTTTCCAACATGTCCAGAGAATGAGTGCAGCTTGACGGTCCCAATGAAAGTAGCAGCGCTCATTTCTGGAGCACAGTAGGCTCTCTTATCAATATTGTGCAACATGGAAAACCTCTGCTTTGCACTGAAAAATCAAATTTATTTTGAAATTGAAAAGTTGGAGATGAGCAGCCAGGACCAAAGAGGGAGTTGCATGCTGAATTCTGTAGTTTTAAGACTTATTGGAGTGCTATATTACAGATGGATTGCATTTCCTTTCTAAATTCTACTTTGGTGTCTGGCTAAGAAAACATCTATGTAATTCATCTGATAATCCAGCCTTAAAATCCCCCCTACTTTGGAAAAGCCAAGTCCCTCATGTAAACTCTCTGTAAGATAAAATGAGAAAGTACAAGCTCTCTAGTAATTTCTAATATTGTATTTTTATGCTATTTTTGTATAACTCAGAAAAAGTGAACTTTTCTGCTTTTGTGCTGTATAGAATAAAAACCACTTGCCAGTTTATTGCAGGTCTGTCTCTACCCTATTCTGCAATTAGGATTTTTAAATTATGTTATTTCTGCTGCGTATAATACCCACCTGATCTCAATAAAGCTGTTTTCCAGGTAATTGGAATAAAATGTAGTCCCCCTTGTTCTGCCTTTTAGAAGAACAAACCTATCTGAGCAACAGTAAGGTATAATTACATTGAATAGGTTGACTGCAAAGAGACTGTCAGTGCACTGCTCTCTGTTTTGTGAGGCCTTATACTGCTGGGAGCCTACAACTAAATTTGCATGTTTAAAATGTTCATCTGGCAAGCACCAGATGAAATTTCAGTGACCAGAGGCTGATTTTTCCTTTGCAGCTCCTTCCACTCTACAACTGGAAAAGTCACATTAGCAATGTATAGATAACATTCTTATATAGAATCCTATAGATTCTTATTGGCCTGCTTGGCTCAAATGTTTGATGCAATAAAGTAATTTGGCTTAATATAGAACTAATCAAGGCTCTCTCTTGACATGACCCAAGAAAATAAGTATCTTCTAACAATCAGCTCCACTGGCAGTAGACAATTATGCTTCCTCTCTTGTAAAAATGTGTATTTATAGTGTAGCAGATAACTGCGCTGGATATATTCTTGGAAGCCAAGATAAAGCCCTTACTTTTCTTCACAAATAATCTCAATTCCAATGTAAAAATAATATTAATATGTATGCTCCGGTAAACTCCAGCAGCAATACCATTGAAATTTATCAAGTAGGAGTTTAAAATGCCTACATCCTCATTTTCCTGATTTTCAGAAGGTCCATTTTGACCTCAAAGTGTTACTCTTGACTAAAATAACAACCTATCCTTGAGGTTTGCTGAGTCTTCAGAAACTGATGAAAATTTTCATTTGAACTGAGACAGCTTTCTTAAATCATGCAACTGGTTTGTCTGTCTAGTCCTTATAAACAGATAATCTCCTGCAAGTGTAGTTCATCATCTAGACTGGAAACTAAAACCTTCACAGGGTTTGCAGCAGTTTATTTCAGCTGCCAGGAGATCAAAAGAACTGAGAGGTTTGCTGCTTTGAGAGTTTTGTTCGTTTTGAGACTTCTTTAAAGAATAAACTGTTACAAACTCTTCTTGCTGGCAGAAAAAATATTTAACATCTGAATTTTTTTTTCATGCTGTATTATAGTGCTGTGACATTCAAGAGCTAACTATTGTTATATATACTACTAAGCCCTCATTCATATGAACAATAAATGATCAAAATTATAAAATAATTGAAAATAACATGGTTATGGCAGTAGTTTTGTTTTTGTTCCTGACAGTGGAACTATTCTTTGCTTAAAAGCTTTAATTTCTTATGCAGGAGGGAATTTCTCCAGGGAAAATCACACACATTAGTTAGAGGGAAGGAAAAATTTGTACTCATAAATTTTAATGTGTAATTTATTTGCTTGTTTCTGTGGATTAGTCTAAGGAAAAATGTGAAGGGCAAAAGCCAGCATGGCATGATTAATGGTCCAAAAGGCCTTTCGGGGATTAGGAATCTGGATGAATTGTTTAAAAGGATCTAGAGTTTTAAGAAGGCCCTTTTAAATGTTTTAACTTAAAACAATACCTTTGTAAATTGCATAACAATAATTCTTACCATATGGTGAACTAACATAACTAAATTACAAAGCCTCATTCCAATTTCACTTGCTCTGGTTTAACTCTCTGTTGAATACATGGCAGTATATTCCTGTCATGTACAGCAGTAGATGAAATACAGATTGGTCACTAGAGATAAGAGAAACAAAAACGTGTGCTACTAACCCCTAGTTCATATCAACAGTACAGAACTAAAAATGTCATAAAATATTTGAAATTAACATGGTTATGGTAATGGCACCTCTGCTGTTTACCTCTGTTTAAAACAACTAGCTAGGTCACTCGCTAGAAGGAAAGTAAGTTCTAACTCTAAATTCATATCAAATACTACATTTTAGTCGAAGAATTGGCAGCATTGGTTATTCCTACCACGTAGAGATGATTAAAGTTTATTTTGCAGACTTAAGCACAACTTGATGGAGTGAGAATATGCAGTGAGGCTCCATTGGAAACAAACACCAGGTAGCTGGTACCCTTAACTAGACATACCACCTCTTACTAGCACATAGTGTTGTGACATGAGGACATCCTGATTACAAAAATTGTGGGTTTTGCAGCTATATTAAAAAAATGTTATCAATAAATAAATGTCTACTGTCAAAGACATTGTGAGAGAATAATTAATTAAAATAAATATTTACTGACTGACTGTACCTCATTCCATTCCTGTAATAGTATCTAACTGTGGGGAGCTTTTTTTAGGTTAGAAAACATTTAGCAAACAAAAAGAAAGAAAAAACAAATCTGTACTAAACAAAAAATTGAGGCAAGAACTTTTCCCATTTTCACATAAACTTGAACCCTACCTTATTTAGATAAGCGTACAGAAAGTAGGTTAATGAGGAAGTTCAGATCCAGTGGCTGGGAAAACAACTCAGAAAAAATGTACAAATATAACACGAGTTTCCAAACTAGAATGATGCATAGATGTCTGAATTGTTTCTGGCATGGGAGCTCATGAATTATATTTCGTCATGAAGAAATCCATGAAGTAATTTGGAATTCTCCCAATGGAGCTATCAGGTACCATATATGTATTGGAAAAAACTTACATGAATATCTGCATATGCCACAGTCGCAATCCTCAAAACCAAAGATAACAAACTATATGTGATAAGAAAGCAGATGAAACATAAGAAAACAAACCTCTGAAAAAGAAAAGAGAAAGTTAACCACAACAGACTAAGGGTAGTGCTATTTACTGTAGCATTTTCAAACTAAAGTAAAGATTTCACATGCAGCAAGGCTTGACTCATCAGAAGACATCAACACTGACATCTTGAAGCTGTATGACAGTATCATAAATTCTGGAAAAAATATTTTCCAGAGCAGCAATCCTTCAGCATGGGTAAATGAGAAAATACAGAATTCTATCAACAAAAAGAAATCAGCCACAATAAACTTTTTCAAAAAATATTTAAAAAAACTCCAACGGGCCCACAACTCTTCGACATGAAGTAAAATCAATAAAAAGCACATTCATGAAAGTAGTACAGAAAAATCCAAGAGGATTTACATGAATAGTAAGGAAATTGATATAAATGTTGAAAGAGGTGTTAGTAAATCACAAGACCTACTTGCATTAACCTATAATATTCTTAAATTATAAGGACTAAATAAATTGCGAAGCTTAACTTGAGAAAAGTTCAACAGTGGAATTAATAAGGCAAATATGCTACAAAAGCATTTTGAAGAGAATAAGGACAAAGCTTAGCAGCAGCAGGGTCGATCATAACCAGTCTTCAATCACATTTTCAGCCATAGAAGACTGTATCAAAGATACATCAAACAACAACAAATACTGAAAATATGCACTACAGCTTTTGAGCTGTATTTTCGAGTATTTTTGGAATACTATATAAAACAAAAGAAAATAAATAAAAGTTGGGTTTATATCAGGGTATAGCTTGCACAGATGAAGTAGACGCAGACAATGACAGACAACTTTAGCACTGATGGCAGAGATGTTCTCTCAACATGTCATTTGGCACTGAATTTATAAGTATTTAAGATGGAGTCAGACAGATAAAGTGAGAACAGCGTGATCCGATAGCAGAACTAAAATACAGCTCTTAAATAAAAGAGTCAGCTACACAGAACATTGTAAAAAAAGATGGGTTAATGAGCAGTCATAAAACCAATATAGAACACCAAATATTTTCTAATTTTGACATTGTATTAGAGGGCAATGAGTATTAAGAAAATTTGCTTTCATGTAGATTCGAGAAATAATCAGATGGAAACTCTATTGGAAGCCAGTTGTATCATTCATTAAATCAAATGAAATTTGGTGACCGAAAATTTAGGAACTCAAGACCAAACTAACTTTTGTTTCAAACATAATTTACAAAGGTACATGTAGATCTTTCCATAATTTTAAAAGCAATTGCTATGGGAAAATAGTAAATATTGAGCAAAGATTAATTTGTCACAAATCCACAGGTTTATCCTAAAATTCAATAATTCCAGTCTGTGCTAAGAACTGAAGCTAAGGGTGTATCACTGCCTGGCAGGAATATGTGGAAAAGGGCCAGAGAAAGTCACTCATGGTGCAGCAAGGCTTGGGGAAACATAGAGAATGTAAATGAGATGAAGAAATGGGAATAGAAAAGCTTATCTTTTTTATTATTTTTTTTTCCTAGCCTTTGTTTGCCTGTATGGGAAAATCCAAGTTTTAGGAAGAAATTCTTTACTTAAGGAAGAAATTCTTTACTGTGAGGGTGATGAGACACTGGAAGAGGTTGCCCAGGGAAGTTGTGGATGCCCCATCCCTGGAAGTGTTTAAGGCCAGGCTGGATGGAGCTTTGAGGAACCTGCTCTAGTTGAGGTGTCCCTGCCCCATGGCAGGGGGGTTGGAACTCAATGATCTCTAAGGTCCCTTCCGACTCTAACCATTCTATGATTCTATGAAATTCAGGCAAAGACCAAACCATTGACTATTTTGACATTCTGATCTCCGTGCTGTTACTTTTACCTTTCATGCATTGCTGAAAGAAGCCGCTACCTCTCGCAAGATCCCTCAAGCTCCAAAGTTATGGCTGATTTTCATGAGTGCAGTTTCCTTTCACTTTTATAACTGAGAAATATTGACCTTGGGTATTTTGAACCTACATTTATAAAGCTGATGATGCTGACAGAATGAATCACACACACTTGCATTTCCATTTCATTCATATATCTTTTGAATTGGGTCTTTTTTACACATCAAATCCTGAATGTAGACTTTGGAAAATTGAATTGCTAGTTGAATTATAGTGCTAAGTGGCACTTTGGAATGCCTATTGAAAGTTCTTAGTTTTTTTCTATTTGCCATATGCAGTACTAATTTTTGAAAGTCATTAGGGTTAGATTATCCTTCTGACGAACTAATTTTGGAAATGAAGAACTCATCCTCCCTCCCGTCTCCCTGCGTGCAGCCCAGAAGAGCTGTTTTCACTGGTGGAGCAATAGACACAGAGCACATGAGTGTGGGAGCCCCACAGGGACATCCAGCGGGTGGATGGGTCAGTTGGGGAACGCAGGCCAGGTCATTGCAGAACTGGTCTTGCAGGTAACCCACCAGGCAGGGGAATTCCTGGGTGCAGGTGAAACAAGCAGTTCTCTAAAGCCATTGTGGGCCCACAAATTATTTCTTTTGCCTTTGAGCGCTGAAAAGCTACAGTATTGCTGCATCGACAGGAGACCGCTGGGTACATGGCAGAAGGAAGGGCCTTCTCCTCCCGCCAGGAGCAGAACCAACGCTCCCACCTTCTCTTGCTGCAGACAGCTCTTTGTGGCTGTTCTTTAGCTCGTCCCTGATCTCTGGCTTGGATCTTATCATGCTTCCTGCCCTATTTTTTTTCAGCAGGAATGGATAGTTCTGAGTCCTGGATCCTTGACCTTGAAGCAGGAAAATGAAAACAAAATGGTGTCCACACTGCTGAGGGGTCCTGAGCTGGCACCGTGGACTGAAAGTATGTCCGTGCATGTAATGCAGAGCAGCCCAGACCTGGCTTTGGTCAGTATGGGCCCTCCACATTACAGGGCTAATGGAATATGCCCTCCTAAAATGATTTCCAGCCTGAAGGAAGCTTAAGCCCAGCCAGGTCAGAGCAGCAACAGAGGAGCTTCAAAACGTCCAATTTGACTACACTAGCACACTGCTATTTGATGAAATAATAACACTGTATTTCTCACAGAGTAAAGTAGGTGAGCACAAGGCCTGCTTTTAATGACATTGGACTAAGTTCAGTGTGGTACCACAGCCTCTTCTGAAGCCACTCGAGCGTTATGCCTGTATGAGACCTGTGCCTAGAGCTGGGACTGAATCACTTGAGCATGGTGACTGGAAAGCTAGAACGCTTGTAACCACTTTCTTTTGGGGCTTTCTGGCTCTATAGTAGTGCTGCTGGCCCTAGGGGCATCAGTTTGTGCTTTGCTAATATAGCAAGCAGTTTAGTGTTCACTTAGTACTGGATGAGTCTACGGAATATCTATAAATATATATATCTTGTTCCAGGGCTAAGTCCATTCTGAATGTGATTATCCTTGATAAATGCGGAAACTCCCAGTTCCCATCTGTCAGGATGCATCCCTTTTTTCACTTTGTGCTATATGGCTTGAATATGAAAGGTTTTTTTTTCATTCTTTTTCCAATCCGAAAAGACATGATATGTATTTATTTATTTATTTGAGTGAGTAACTATTTATTTTCCCATTCTTTATATTACTATGTTTATTTTATGATTGAGGTCATCATAAAGGGCATCTTTGAAATGTTTTTCTTTCTTCCTGATAGCTTTTTGATACTTTTTTTCTGTGTGAAAATATTGCTTTTTAGTTGAGTGAATTCTGTTATTTCTATTGTCTTTTCCATTAGGCTTCTTTAAAGTGAAGTGAGGGAGCAGGAATTGGAAAGAAGAAATGGCAGTTCAGCCATCAAAAGAATATTCAGCAGTACATTTCTGTATGTACCATACAGAAATGGGTATGACTGTATCTACCATATTTCTATTATGACCTGTTTATAATTTCCTGATCAGCCTCTGTGATTCTCTGAAGATTGTGGCTTTAACAGGTATGACCTGGCTCAGGTATGGTCCTTAGAGATAAACAAGTAATTTTTTTCCCCTAGCTTCAACCTATTCATTCTGTTTGTTCATGTATTAATTCAGACATTATAGATTAGCAAAAGGAGAAAGGTGACAGCTTACTTCAGATAAACTACTTTTAAGGGCAAATTTAAATTATAATTCCAGGAAAAAACCACCTTTTTTTTTTTTTTTTTACCTTACAGTAGATATTCTACATCTGTATGAGGAAATTAAAATAAGAATAAGGTCTTATATTTCTTAATTTTTAAAATGAGATTAACCAATACTAGAATTTCTCAACCTGAAGTTTGTTATATGCTCTAAAACTGAAGGCTCACAGAAGATCAGAAATAAGTTTGTGTTTGTGTTGCTTTGAAATATCAAGTCATGTGGCTTTGGGCTATCTCTAATGTACATCATACAGCACTTCCTTTCCAGCAAAAAATCAGCAAAAGGATTTTGTCATACTTCTGTATGTATCACATTCTAGGTCTTCTGAAAGAAAAGCCCATTTCTCTTAAAAAAAAAAAAAAAAACCAAGAAAAACATCTAAAACAAAGCCAGAAAAAAGAAACTAAGTGTATGTAATAGATTATTTGTACAATATTTTTATGTATAGATTTTATTGCATAGGACAAAGGAATTCTGAACTACTTAGTTTGGGGAAACGACGAAGTCCCAGTCAACAAAGGAAACCACGCCAGTTGGTTCTCATGAGTTGGTATAGGATCTCCTTGTCCAGCTCTCTGAGGGAGCTTGATCATAATAAGTATTTGATGAAGTTCAGAGTAGTTCTCACATCCAAGCAAACAACAAATGAAAATAGTATAACAAATATCAAGTATCTGCTTCCTAAGTTGCTGATTAGATACACTTTAAGCATATTCTCATAGCAATCTTATATTTTGGTAGGGAGACTAGCCCATCTCCTGTGTAATATGATTTTGACAATAATAGATGAGACTAAACAATCACAAAAGAAAGGGGGAAGTAAATATTTTCAGATGTGCCAGCTCCGGAGTTGGTATGGAGCATTTGTTGTGATGAATTGGTTAAATGGGCACAAAAAAGCAACTAAACAAGCTAAAGTTGGTCATAGGCAGCTGCAGGCTGAAAGCTTGCCCAGTTTCTGAAGATTGGAAAGATGAAAGGTAGTAGAAACTTTATTCATGTTCTGTATGTTTGTGTTTCCCTCAAAGAGAATTATGAAGAGTGTTAAGAGGAAAAAATGCATTCATACATTCTATATTGTCCACAATTCTGTTGACAGTCTGGACAGTTGGAAAAAGTCAAGAGCTTTAGGAGTTTTTTCTGTCTTTGATGTGTCCCAGAACTCTGACTTTCTGCATTTGCATCAATGTGACAAAATCTGTGCTCTTATTAAAACTTCTTCAAGGAAATTTTTGACTAGGCATCTCAAAACACAGCACCCAAATGATATTTACCCACTGTTAAGTGAAAGAAAAGTCTGTACTTGTTCACTTTGGTTTACATCAGGGTAATTCAGAGCAAAATTCAGCCAGTGTTCTGGGTACTTATTTTGCTTATTTTTCCTGTGTTTTGCCAAGGTACATCATAGTCTGTTTAGTTAATGAAGTCTTGCAAAAAACAATCTTGCTTCATCCATTTGCCGTTGAAAGTTGGTGATTTACCATGAAACATTAATGGATTTGTAAAAAAGCAAAATGAGAACTTGTTACCCCGCTTCTCCAATAGAGAGGAAAGTAATGAAAATCCACTGTAGTGGTCCTGCCCCAATAGTAAAGACCTGAGTTATATCATTACTTGCGTGATCAGAGATTTTGTGAGTCCCAAGGCACACAGTCTCATATACTGGAAAATGTAGCCCATGGGGAACATAGCAGCACAAGATGTCCATAGTCTTTGTGCTCACAAAATAAAGTCAAATAATTAAATCTAAAAGAAAAAAAAAAAAGTGTTCAGGGTTTTGCTTCAGTCACCAAATTTCCCATGTAGTCAGAATGTCCAGAAACTCTTCCCAGGGGTATTCAGGCTGCTTGTTCCTTCCTTAAACAGGGCATTAGTTGAAGTATAGTTGTGGCTTGGTGCATGGGCAACAGAGTAATTTGTATTAATGCCATTGTTGTAGATTGTGATTGGAATCCCCTTGCTGCTTTGTCTTTTGCAGACAGGAAGTTTGCTCCCCTAAATGCAATGGAAAGAGAAAATGAAAGCTTCCTCTGTCATGCAACAGAGTGAGGTCCCAGAGTGTCAGTGCTGAGGTCTGTGTAGATATAGAGTCCAGTGCTCCTGCCATTGCAGAACTGCTCAGATTTACAGTAGCATTATCACCAGAAAAGATTTTTGGACGGTTAGAAAATCTCTGACTTTTTAAACCAGTTTTCCTCAGATAGAGAGCATAATTTTAATTTTTCATTGCCTTGAATGGAATTCTACTTCATTTACTTGTCTGCTCCTTCTTGCTGTGTCCAACATTTGTTCTAATACCTCCTGTGCAGACAAAAATTCTGTTGTGATCCAAAACAGCTAGATTTCTGCACAGGCATTTTCACATTTAAAAATTGAGGAATAGACCACACTACTCTGGCAGCACTGTGAATGGGAATTGAGCACAATTAATGCCAGAACCCAAACCTAGATAACAACTGCATAGACTTCTGATATTCTTATTATATGTTTTTGCATCTAAATTAAAGTCATTGCGTGAACACATTATTTTCATTAACTCAGGAAGTGACTAGGTTTTTTCCTTATATTAAAATATTGAATTATCAGATCCAAGATTTTCTGAACAATTTTCTGCTTTTCAGAAAAAGTAAGTTAAATCTTTTTAATCAGAAGATAAATGATTTTTATATCAGTCAGAATACTACCTAGAATGTGTGAAGCATTTTTGTAAATAAACAGTCTAGAATTCATCTAATTTAGTAATCACCGTTTAAAAGGTAGACATGATATTTAGCACCCTCCACCTCAGTCATGGGACAAAGGCACCTCCTGAAGAGAATCAGACATCCCAGGCAGTTGGGATGAATCGCTTCTTCCCAAGTGCCTGTTTCTATAAATTGCCAGTAGAAGGTGACTCTCAAGTAGTAGAAGGTTTCACTCAAATACTCTGCTCTTAGGTGAAGTGAATCCCATTTAAGATTAACAAATTCAGAGAAATATTGGAGGGGAAAAAAGCCTAAACCAGACATTCTGCAATACAGGGCATTTGTGTGCCTTCCCACAAGTAAAATTATGCTTTGGATAATAAATGTGCCTATAAATATCAGGTAGCTATGGGAATTTTTAAAGATTGTATGTTGCTGGAAGGATAAATAGAGACTGGCTGCCAGTGCTAGCAGGATGGTAATCTTTCTCTCAACAAAAAAATTGTGACTTGCTATTGACATATGAAACATTGTGGAGGACAACATTTAAGAATTGAATATAATAGAAACTGAATTGAAGTGATACGCTTAACACTCTGGGTAAATTTCTAAGTGAACAAAACCTAGAACCCACCAGACCCTGGAAATTCCTTAGTGTTCTGTAAATAAAGTTCATTTTTCACCACATAGCAAATTATTACAACCTTAAAAGGAAATTTAATTTTTACCTCAGTCTCAAACGACCCTTTTCCCTGCAGCTAGCCCATTGGGTAGCCTTATTTTTTCACGTCTTCTGGGATAAGTAAATATTCAGAAACTCAAGCTTTAGGAAACATCTAAAGATTCAGGAACTTTACAGTTAGGTGCCTTGATGTTGAACTGCTGAAGCCTGGTCCCTGAACAGAGACCACTGCGCTCATCGTCATAGCGCCCCTGAGGATGGATACCCAGTTCGTGCTCCATTTTCTTGAGTGAGTCCAGCAGAAGCGCATCCTCAACATTGACTTGGTTTCTGTCACCCTCTTACCAATGTATTATTCCACAAATCATGAATGTCAGTATGCTAATGACTATGAAGACTTTACATTAAAGAAGACTAGTTATATTTCTAGACAGTTACCATCTACACTTTGAACAGATGTTACTAGTGATCTTCGTTTTAGCTTTCAGACTGGGGCTTTGGGAAGGTCTACTCTCAAATACCTGCACAAATTAAATTGTGTAGTAACATTGGACTAGCATTGTGGAGCAGCAATGAACACCTCTAGTTTGTGGATTATGAGATGATGAGATCAGATATAGGATTGGAGAAATTGTGTTTCACTGTTGGCCCCTTTAAGTAATTCCTTATCCTAGGTATGAGTCCACTCTTTACTTCATGGTCTTCTGTGCCACAGATTACTTCTGATCCTGCCATTCCTGTCCACAGGAACTCTCCTAACGCACAGCTGGGCCCTGTTCATGTGGTGTCACAAAAAAAGAATTTCCATCACACCTAGAAAGGAGTGGGATAAATGCAGTAAAAGATCAAAAGCTAGGGTTTTCTTTTTTTGATCACAAATTATTAAAATGAGCTCTTGTGCACAACAAGTAGGAGGATGTCAGACTTCACCTGTTTTTCAGAACCTGGAGTTCATGATGAGTTTTCTCCCCAGCTTTTCTCTAGTTCTACACCCATAGTGACTATAGGTGTGACTACTATCCTGAGCTCTTCAGACTCTGCCTACGTCAAACTTCAATGCAGTTTAAACCAATTTCTAATCAGAATACAACTGATGTATTTAAATATGAATCACTACATATGGGCAGAATGAGCATGGAAATCAGTTCATTTACATTTTCCAGGCTGCGCAAAAGTCAGTAGACAAGAGCACTATTTGTGTAGAGATTCTTGAATTAAATGAATGTGTTAGTCAGCATGTTCCTTCCATGGCATTCAAAAAGTTATTTCTTAGACTGTCTTCCAGCTGTTGTATAATATTCTGATTTCATTTATAATATGTGCAGTCACACAAATTCTGTTGACGTCAGTTGTAGTTCACTCCTTATAATTAGTGCATAATACTCTTCTTGTGTTTAACACAGGGGAGTGGAGGAACCATTAATTTTTCTAAAATAATTAAGTTGTCATCAAAATATAATGAAGATAAGAAAATTAAACAAACTCTCTTATGAGTCTGAATGAAATTTAATCTGAAAAAAATAGATGACTGTCTACATCTGAGTTTTCTTCCAAAAGTAAATAACCTTATCTAAAAAAAAGACAGTTCAGCTGGTGCCTTGACAAGTGTGTACATCTGTCACATTAAGAGCAACCCCCAAACACTTAAATAAATGAATAATTAAGGATATCATAAATCTTATGCCACCCACATAATTATGTCACTTTGGTAATGTGTCACTGCAGAAAACAATAGACTTGGAACAAATTCCTCTGGTGCAGAAGTAAGATTGTGCTGACATCCAGCTTAAAACTACCTTTGCCCCCCATCAGCCCTTCTTCTGAGCCAGAAATCAATTAAATTGACATTGAAATCAATGGAAAAATACCCACTGATGCTAAAAAGCCTCAAAATAGTGCAGATCTCTTCATAGATGAAAGACAGGATCTAGCTTATTATTCTTATTCATGTCTAGTCTAAGCATGAGCTAGTAATTTTAATGTCTCAATTAAAAACAAAACAAAGGTCTAGTGTGCTAGATTGTTATTACAGTTGAAAATGAAATTAAGACTGGAAAAAAGAAGGTATGAAGGTAGTAAGTTAAGTCTTGAGAGCGGGATCAGAAACAGCATGGTCAATGCATCACTCATCATGCAAAAGCTTCCACTGGTCATTCATTTAAACCTGTTGCAAAAGTGCTTTGATAAAACTGTGCTTTAGGAAGAAACTTAAGTGCTAATGCCAAGACTAAACCAGAGATGCTTCTTTTCCAGGCCTGTTGGAGGACTGAAAAATTTCTATTTTGCAGAGAAGAGTTTGAAAAAGCTGTCAAATTTCCTCTTCTTCTGGTTCTTCCTCAATTATAAAATAAATAAATAAATAAAAAGACTACTTTTCATTGTTGAAGACCAAATTTGTATCTTTTGACATGACCACAGGGATGGTTACATCTTGCAGATAACCTCTCTGAGAGCTGCCAAACCTTGTAAGGACAGAAAATCCAATGACTAGAAGCATTACTTGTTTGACTGACTTTGAAAAACTCAATGATCCGTGAGCAGACAGAAACAAAAAACTCATTTGCAAGGTACAGCCTTGTATGTGGGGCTTTCCTGTGCACTTAGTTTCAGGCCCAGTTAGCCCAGCATATACAGCTGAGAAATTGCAGCCTAGTTTCCAACTTCTAAATAGGGAAAGACTTGGGACCTGATCCAAATCTCAGTGAAGTCAATGGGCATCTTTCCACAGACTCCAATGGACTTTGAACTGGGCTCTTTGTTCCAAACACTGCTAGTAAGCAAAGCTGTGAGAAAGTATTATGAGTGGTTGCTCTACTGGTCCTCTTTAGGAAAAAAACTTGTCTGTGAGATGTAGCTATGTGCATGTGAGTGTGTGGGTGTGTGCACAAATTTTATACAAACAGGAAAAAAACATTTTCATAAGCAAACCACTTTCCTTACATGGCTCCCTCCTGTGCCAGCTATTTTTAACTGAAAGTACTATAAACAGAGCAGGACAGATATTTGTATCATTCAGACAATAATTTCTCTTGGGTCAGCATAAGAGCAAACATAATTAGGTCTCCTCTTGAGTGAGGCATGGGATGTGTCTTGCTCTCCTCCTAAGTGCACGCAAAGCTTTCCTTGGTTTTGTTGCCATCTTTTCACAACTACTTGACATCACCCATATATTCCCTCCCCACCTCCAAATGGCTGGTGGCTCCTTCCTGTTCTTCCCTTCCACACCACTGCACCCAGATCCTGCCTACCCTTTGGAAAATCCTGCCTGTATCCTCAACAAACTGTCTCTGTTTCTCCAGGGCAATTCTTAATGACTGAGAAGGAGAAACAAAAGAAAAAAAGTTAAAAAAAAAAAAAGGAAAAAAAGCCAATGGAATTTTTCCCTTAATTGTCAATGAATTCCCATTGAATCTGCTCATCTCTCCCTTCCAGGCTTCAGCTAACTCTTTTTTAGCTGCATCTGCAATGGAAGGTCTTTGCAAAAGCAAATTTAAGCTTGTCCAGCCTATTTACTCTTTCTTTTTACTGCCAGGCTCCCCTGATTCTTGCACAGTCTAATTAATTTTTGCTCCACATATTTGTACTATGCAAAGGGACAGTTTGAGGATTTTGCTTTAACTTAGCTCAGAAATTCATTTTATTATGCCATAAACAACAGAAAAAAAACAGTATCCACACAAGTGATAGGTGAAGAGAGCAGGTCCGCAAATTTGATGCTGAAAAAACGGTGCTAATCTCTTTGTGTTTGTCTTGCTGAGCTAGTTCATAGCTACAGTGTTATCTGCAAACACATAAGTTCTGAGTTGTAACCTAAAAGGAGATTTTGTTTCAGCCTGGGTTTTGGCTGTAGGACATAATGCACTGCACTCCACCAAGCATCTTGTAATTCATCCTGAAATCCCCAATATTCACCAGCTTCACCGCTGTTTCTTATTCTATCCTTTTGTTGTAGAGTTACAGACTGCTCCGATACTGTAAATAGTCCATTCTATTCTTCTTCCTAATCACTTGTAGACATGTGATTGAAGGTGATAGGTATGACTACAATGCAGGCTGCTTCTCAGTATGATAAATCAGTCTTTTTTAAGATCTTTCATACCAGAGTTAATTCAGTCATGGGTACCAAAACCCCATTGAGTAGGCAGCAATCCCCCTGCTGAAAACTTGGGAGCAAAAACTCATTTTTATATAATATTCAGGGATTTGGGTTGATTGTCTGGGTTGGGGGGGGGTGGGGTTGGACTCTTCTTGTACTCATGTCGCTGCTCCAAATTTCTGGAATATAAGCTTTGTTCTTTAAGGGTACATCAAGGAAAAAGTTCTTTCTTGACAAAAAGAGAAATCTGAATCCAACTAAAGTCAATGGGAGATTTGCCAGTGAAATTACTGAGACCAGTGTTGCACCTTGATATCTTACAACCCTGTTGGATCCGTTCTTGTTACATTTGATCAGAAATTTCTGGTTAGGGAAAACATAGGAGCTAAAGCACTTATCCGTACTGGATCCTCTCCAGTATCAATTCCCTTCTAGCTTCCAAGCAAGGCATGAAATATTTAAAATGAGCACTCTTCTCACCTTCTGGACAGCCTCTCAGCCATCTGTCTGAAAAGCCACTATGTAGAAGCTTGAAAAATGTCTTTTTTTTTTTTTTTTTTTTTTTTTTTCTATGGGGGTTGAACAGGACTGGGCCGAGTATTGACCCCTGAGGGACACCACTGGTCACAGGCCTCCAACTTGACCCCACTCCATTAATTAGAACCCTTTGAGTCCTGTCACACAATCAGGACTCAGTCCATCTCACTGCCCCCTCATCTATCCCACACTTCCTTAATTTTCTAATGATTTTTTTTTTTTTTTTTTTTTTTTTTTTTCCATAGGTGGTTTTTGTTATGGCCTGAAAAGCAAGTTTCACTTGTTGAGTAGAACCACAGTATTGAGAATTTCCACAGTGACTTCTCCTGTTTGGGGGGCAAGATTCTTTTTAACATTGAGGCTGAAGGGAATATTCAACACTCTAAACATTAGGCATATAGCAAGTGCCTGAATCAGGAGCCTGAGTCCAATGTGTCATCTCTGATGGCTCTAGAAAAGAGTGCAATGTGCATAATTAGGGCACCTACTTCTCTTCATTGACTGTAAAATTCACTGTGTTCAAAGAGAGGGGTAAAATTTACTTCCATGCAAGCGATCCAAGCTAGAAACAAATCTCGATCTCCTAACAGTGATATTAAATACAGATTGTGATCAGTAAACCATAAATGGTTGGAAAAGGTCAGGACTGAGAACCACCCAAAGGTCTGAATAGTTCTCAAAGCTATTCAGATCCCTTTTATCTGCTAAATTGGGTTGGACAGTCTTGTGAGAACTGGTTTTTTTTATGAGGTTTTTTTAGGTCTTTCTGCTTCTGGATAAGCTGTAAATAGCCTGAGAAAAGGCTTTCTCATAGTATTTCGACTATTCCCATTCTAGTCCCAAGAGACCTGAGGCAGTGTGAAAACAAAGATGGAAAGTAATTTTTAGGATTGCCTAAAAGCTTGAAGTTGAAAGAGAGGTGCGTGGTAAGAGGGTTGAGGAGGGAGGACTAAGGTAGAGGATAAGACCACTTTTTTGATCTGAGATGGCTCTCCTAACAGAAGAAGTTAGGATGACAGTTGACAAGAACATAAAAATGCAAGAGCATTTCTACTTAGACCAGATTTGTCTAGCCTGGTGTCTGACCAGCAGCAGATGCCAAGTTAAAGGTATGAGAACAGCAGAAGCGTATATTCCTACCTCCCTGGGGCTGCTCCCAGTGGCTTATGTTTTATGGCTTTCTTGAGCCAGTGACAGCATCCCAGTGCTGAGCTCTTCTTATTCAGGAGACGGGCTATGCAACCCCTTCCCACAGAGTGCGGGGAGATGGTAGTTCCTGCACATCATCTTCCTACCTGCGAATTCACTGCCCACCTACCAGCAGCTTTGCTCATAAGGCTCAACCTCTGTTGCTCTGAGCTGATCTTTCCCTGTACAGAAGACCGTTCACAGGGTGTGAACATCTTACCAGCAAAGAATATTGTGAGAAAATTTGTCTTATTTATACCAGTTTAGAAACAATTCAAAACAGCTGTGGGAAATGAGAGAATGGTAGATGGAAAGATGGGCAAAGAACTTCCCTCCCATTGACTGCTACTGCCAACAACAGCTAATTTCTCCCTGTGTTCAGGTCCTGGCTTGTGCGAACAAAAGCAGAAGGAGAGCTCTGTCTCCCAGGAGACAGGTATCAACACACAGAGAGGAAGCTAATGGCAATCGGGAGGCAGAATTACCTGTCAGGAAAGCATTCAGTCAGGCACACGTGTGTGTGTTTCCTGTGAACATGCTGGCCCTGCAGCATCCATCAGCACAGCTCACCCCAGCCCTACAGCCATCGCTCGCTGCTCACTGGGAGCGGGAGCACCAGCCTGAGGACAGCAGAGCATCCATGCCTAGGGCTGAGGGTGACATGGAAAGTGGAAAATTGCATAGAGCATTGTGTTAGCAAATCCCAATGTCATAAAAAGCAATTACAGTCTTTTAAAACAGGGTTAAGCCTCATGAGGCAGAGAGGAAAGGAGGAGAGCGCTTGATCTTAATCCAAAGTTTTTATTACTGAAATGTGTTTATTACTGTGTAATATATCTGCATATTATAACAGATTATCTTACTACTAAAACAGAAATCACAAGTCCTGTCAGTAGAAAGGAGGCAACTTTTAACTCACTTGTGCTACAAGTATACTTTCTACTCTGACATGTCAAGTGGTCCCCTTGTAGAGAATGGGGTGGGAAAGGACTGACTCAGTTGCTGTGTTAAAGTGGATGAAACAGAATATCTAGCCATAAGAGGTGTGACTTCTATCCTTGCATAGCTGACTCAAGAAGGTAAGGCTAGCAGTATTAAGAAACAGAATAAACCCCATGGCATTTATAAAATCCCGCTCAGCAACACAGTAGGGTGTAGGAATATTCTCCTTACAGACAAATTGTCCTTCCTTTAATGGCTAGGCAGCTGGCCAGCAGGGATTACTAACCTCATTAATATCTCATGTTTAGTTCTAGCTTATAAATAGAGCTGCAATTATGCATGTACATGGTCTATGCAACTAAGTGTTCTTATCGCTGTTTCCCTCCTGTCCTCTTCTTCAGTCTCTCCATTTATTTTATTTGTTTATTGTGTCTGAATTTAGACTGTTAGCTCTGCAGATCAGAAACATTTGTTTGTACAGTTAGCATGACGAGATGATCTTGTTCTGTTGGGAGCTGTTGTTATACAAATATAATACAAATGTTGCTAATTTGTTAATATTGTTAATCTTTTTGCAGATATTTTCCTAACAAAGGAATAAGCACTCTGGTGAGCAGTATCTGGATTAGAGCACTGGAGACTCAGGCCAGAAGCTACAGCACACCCTCACCTTTTCCCCTTACCTTCTTTAGATGATTGACACTGCAATCTCAGCTGCTCTTGTGACTGTCTCTCAGTTCCTTGTCATCTTGTACTGAAGGCAATTGCTGGTTCCTGAAACCAGCTCACTTTATGATCATTCCCCCTGCTGTATGTTGGGGAACACAACAATGATATAAATGCTTACTGTGAACATTATCTTTTTTGGTAGATGTGCCAAAATTTAACAAGTGTTTGGGGAAAAATAATGCCAAAAGCCTTTTCCTTTTGTAATAAGAAAAAATTAAACTAAATGATGTCAGCTGTCCATCAACAAAATGTTTCATTTGAATATCAGGCATTTCCCTCAACCGCGAAGCAATGAAAACATGAGAGTGACTTTAACCTCTGTAAAACTGGGGGTAGGTCATCGCACTTGGTTAGAGTCCTTAGGTTGACTTCTCTGCTTTTTTAAAAGGTTCCCACATTCTCTAACATGTTCTTGTCCTACCTTGTATTAAGTATAAAATACCAATATTGCTACTGAGACAAAGACTGCCTTTATAGGATGGCTGTTGCCCCTTCCCATGCGCAGTCATGCTTCAGTGACTTCATTTCTGTGATCAGTATTTTAGAGTTAGTGTTAGACTGTCAACAGGGGAGTGAGATTATTGGAAAGTGGGAATGGTGGATGCAGATCTCTTAAGGAGAAAGGGGAATTTGATGTATGTCTGGGTAAAAGCCTAACTGCTGTATCAAAGGATACAACTTCTTCCAGCATTTTTTGAATCTAACTGATGACTTCTCTTTCACTGCTTTGATCAGGTTAGGTCTAAAATAAATAGAAAATAAGTTATTAATAACTTTTTACAACATGCATTGTAAGTGTATAAAAAGTAATAATTTTCTTTAGCAACTTTTCTCTGAATTCCATCTGCAATTACAAGTGGCTTGGGGTTGTTCAAAAGCATATTTTTTAATGAATAAATGGCTCATAGGAAAAATCATCTAGTGATAACATTAGCTATTGACAAACATAGTTCTGCCTTAACTAAGATGTTTTCAGACTGTTGTTGGACTCAGTGATTTCAGGTTGCAGATGAAACACGATGGTGACTGCGCTACAGAAAAGTAGTTAAACAAGCATCTTGTAGCTGTGAATTTACACAGGACAGTAAAACTCAGCTGCATTGACTTCTTTTGTAGTATCACAGCACAATCCTAAGACTTTGCAGTGTCTGTTGGTATAGTCCACATTAATATTTCAGAGCATCTGAAAATGTTGTTTACTCTGTACAAAATGGCTGTCATTGTATGCAACTGATGAAACAGCAACCAATAACCTCTAGCAGTCAGCAATCCAGCAAATCAGTTCTTTGTTTTTGTTTTAAGGAGGATTGCTATAGCCTGAAGTTGTTAAAATAAGTCTTGCCACAAAATCTTCTCATATTACTTCAGGATATCTATTTCATTTCCCTTTTGCCAGCTTGTCTTTTTCCTACGCCCCTTCTTTTGATTTTAGACAGGCTGTGTGAGCAAAATTTTAGGGCCAGCTAACAGATGTCTTCATATAAACCTTCACTTAGGGAAAAAACCAAAACACACTGGCTGTGTCCATACAAACAGCTTGGCCCATTCTTGAACTCCAGAAAATGCTTCAAAATGATTTGTAGTCTTTCATAAAAGTCATCAATTCACTCAAAACTTGATTCCTCCACTTGAGCTCTGCTTTTTGGTATTACTGGTCCAATGATGAAGACTAGTCTTGGCTTGCCGTCTGGACATAAAAAGCAGTCAGGATGCTGGCTTTCACGTGAAGAATACACTTCTCACTGACACTGTGTATTAGTCCTGCTCCTCTGCATCCTCCTCCTCTTCCATCCCTAATTGCACTCTCACCCCAGGACAGTAGTATGGACAAATATTGAGAGAAAGTGCTTGAAGTCTTGGCGGTTTGCACCTGGATCTGCAGAAAGTGCTGCCCCATTGTGCTTATAAATAGCACCATTTCTTATTTGTTGCATCTGTCTTCTGCCACAACGCTGCAGACACATTTTTTTATTCTGTATCTATTTATAAATATTCCATCAGCTTAAAACAAATAATCAAAATCCTCCATCAGGCATACATATGTTTCCCGGTGTAAATGTAGATGTGGAAAGGGTGAAAGAAGTGGATTACTGACTGTAGAATAACACTGGCCAGGCTGTTACTCTTATAGTGAGTGATAAGTTAGAAATGTATGGTTCCTCTATAACAACGTGCTTGAAGTCAGTCATTTAAGGCTGTGGTTTTGTTGGCTTAACTACAGGTTAAAAAGCATTTTCACTTCCTCAAAGAAATTTTTAGGAATTAGCACAATAACCTTTATGGAAGAATTCCATGGAAGTTAACTGCAATTTTAAAAATTGGAGGGGTGGATATATGAATTAAAGAGCTTTATTAAAAAGTATTTAAACTATAGAATTTGAAAAGAATGAAATAATTTTGCATAATTTCAAATTTTTACAGAATTAATTAGATAATCATATCTCTATTTAAGAGTTCTCTGGGAAGTTATTTAGAAATATTATTATTCTCTGCTTATAAAGGATAGAAGTACTCAGTATTGATTTTTTTACAGACCGACAATGTTGTCTGTTTGGCAACCTCCTTGAGTTCATTGGCAATGCACAGATTTGATGATAATCGTTTGAACCTCAGAAATATCAGCTAGAGACTAAACCAGAACAGAGCGAAAACAAAGGAGAGTTCTCTGTGCAATAACTTTTAAACAGTAAAATGCCTGCTTTCTTGAAGGCTTTAGTGATGTTTGTTTTCCAGATTCAAAACAGAAAATCTTATTTTCCTCCCACTTAGAGCTGGCATCTAATTTGGGTTCACTACTGCAGTCTTCACAAGGCATTGAACATGTTTAATCTTTTATGGAATAAATTTATGTATAACTGTAAAGCTCTTAACATCTAGAGTGCAATTTTTTTTTTTTTTCATTTTATTCTACCTCAAAAAGTTACTTACTGTTTCCAGTTCTGTGTAAGTCACCAATTTCAGATTAAACAGGAGTACAAAGAAAGTAGATAAAACTCAGTCAATATTGTTTCATAGCACTCTAAGAAATAGTTCCAGCACTTTCTGTGCCATACACATCCACAATTATTAACTAATAAAAGGTGCAAATATACTGCAGTTGAACTGGTTTGCTTGCTAAAAGCTCATCAGTGGTGATGGTAAGGCTGCAGGAGCATTACTAAACATTTTTTCTGTATAGCTGTTCTGGCAGAAATTAACGTAGTTGTAGTTGATTAATGTTGACCAGCATTTTCCATTTAAGACTGTATTTGTGGTTGCCTACAAAGTTTTGAGGAGAGGAGAGGAGAGGAGAGGAGAGGATTCAAAAGGACCTACAACGACTAGAATTTGACTGCCTGACCACTCCAGGGATGACCAAAAGTTAAAGCCTGTTATTAAGGGCATTGCCCAAATGCCTCTTAAACACTGACCAGCATGGCAGGGCCAGGGCTGGTGACAGAGGGTGTTGCTCAGTAGCAACTGCACATTAAAAAATTATCCCACTGAGAAATTAGGGGACTCTGTGGTTTGGAGGATTGACCTGGCTTCATTCCTAAGTAAATCTTCCAGAATTATGGTATGTTGCAAAGCTCTGAAAAATCAGTCAGCAATAGAAACTTTCTAGTATTTAATAGCTAGGTAGCTCGCCTTAGTTTTTATTTGTATGCAGTACACTGCGATCCACGCCTGCACAGTTTGAGCTGTTCTTTCCTTGCAATTGCTCCTTTCTCTTGATGGTGCTGAAACACAAAGAAGGCTTCACTGTTCTCTCAATACACCTGTTGTATGGAAGAAAAAGTAATGGCATGGGAGAGAGGGGGAGAGAGACTTTGCATGAAGCACAGAAAAAGGAAACAAAAGAAACAGGAAAAAATGTTCAGGGCATAATATAAAAATAATGCTTAGTTCGCAAAACCTGGAATCCTGAACACATGCCAAAAGAGCATGCTGAAATCCTTGACAAACACTTCAATGGTATTAAGAGGATATCTATCTATAGGATTTATACTGATGGTATTTTGCCATTTTCACAGATTGAAAAATAAACTTAAGTAATGTAATGGTTGAAAAATCAAGCTTTCCAAAGATAAGAAATGCAAGAAATACAGAGTGCCAGCTCATGGCAGCAACATGTACGCTGTCCCTCCGTGGTTTTCACAAGCCCTTTTTGGCACTAGTGGCAGGGTGCTGAGGCTGGAGCCTCCAAGCAGGCAGAACCCACCCTGTAGTCAAGCACCTCCATGCTCAGGATGCAACTGTATGATCACTGTGATGACTATTCCCTCAGTATTTTGTTCCTTGTACTTACACATTTCACCCCATTCACTGTTCACTTGAATTTTCTTCCTCCCTCTCTCTCCTGCCCTTCCCTCCCTTCCTCTTCCCTCTCTCCTTTGTCTCCTCCTGTCCTCTCCCCCTGCCTCCTGCCCTCCCTGAGTGCCTCTCCAGGTAACTGTGACACGCGTTAACAGAAAGCAGCAGAAAAAGCATATGAGGAGTGATCTTTGCTTGGATACAAAATACCCACATGTAATTCCTGATGGTTTTCTTAAGCTCCCATTTCGCAGACTTTACGTTACCAATATGCAGCATAGGAGCACAGCCAATGCATGGCCTTCATTATTCACCCAGATCCCTCCCATGCTGGTCTGGGAGCACTTGCCCACACACTGTGTGACTGCAGAGCACCACAGACACAGACAAAGAAGGGGGAGAACCTCTGCCTTTTCTTTGGGTCTGGTCTCATCCCATTTTTAACTCTCCACCCACAAACTTCTCTTCTCTTGCTCTACGTAAAATTATGACAGCTGTCATGGGACTTCTCACCATGCTAGAGAAGGAAAGGTTTTCTTTGTATGAAGTTTATGCTGGTTTCCTCTCCATTTCACTGCTTACATTCTGATGAGACAACAAGGTCTATGAATCACCTAGGGACCCTTCACTATATTTATCACAGGAGCATTTTCGCCAAAAGACCTTCTCAGACTTTCCTTATGCCACCTCTGAAACCAGAGCCATGTGAGGTGAAGTGTGAGGACAATCAAGTGTTTTTGTATTTGCAGCAACTTGGTGGGCAAGGGTGCCAGCAGTGGAAAGACTGCTGGAGGTGTGGGTGTGCTGTAGTTTATTTGATATTTTCCTATTTGAGAGTGGGTTGCCTTGTCTTTTTCTGCCTGGTTCAGTTTTATGGGAGGAAAGAAGCCATTGTTTTGAGCTGAAGACTGAACTCCAAGGAGAGGGAGGCTTGAGCTAGGACTTGGTTGTCTGTTTTCTTGCCCTAAATAACAAAGGAAAGTGGCTTCCTGGTAGCAGCAAAAAATCAATTAACATTTAAGGATGGTTATGAGGGCTAGTTCTCTACAGTCACTTATGACTGAGGACATCAGAAGTATCCTGTCCTGACTAGTGTAATAACAGTTTATCTCCCAGGTATACGCCCACATACATAAAAAACTGTGGAAGATAGCCTAACTGCTGTCACCAAGGGACCATGCGAGGTGCTGATGTGTTTTGTTGGTGTTAGCCACACATGGAGGCTTCCTGCAGGAGGTAGCATCCAGTCCCTAGACAATGATGTGCATGGGTCATGTTGGTAGGCATGGCTTTAAGGCCTGGAATGTCAGAGGAGTTCTCTCCATGATGTCCGTCAAAAGAGCTGAGGCTATGAAGGAAAGGGCTTGTTACCATCTTGCTAGTAGCCTGTAGGTGCAGGCAGGCCTTTGGAGGTAGAGTGGAGATTAACGGTATCACAGAGGCTGAAGTTCAGTCTGGCTTCCCTCTCTCTCTGCTGCAAAAGTCTGCTTGACCATGTCGAAGGCAGGAGGTGGCACCCCGCTGTACCAGCCTGCACGGCCAGTCACAGGGTGTGCAGTGAGAGAGGAGAGGGGTGAGTGCCACAAAGCCCTTGCGGAGGATGGCAGAAAGGTTGTGGGACAAACGCCTTTCTGGAAGCATCTCTGTTATTCAATATTCAATGTTGATTTCATTGGGACTGTCTGAAGCACTCTCACCAACATTTCTTCAAATTGCAGTTTGTAGGTTGCTAGAAAGCACTGTATGGAATCCTAAGCAATTAGGCTCCGGACTTTTCAGCCTGGAACACAAAATTAGGTAGTCAGCTTTTGACCTTCATCTCTAGGTCCCTACAAAGGACTAATAATAATGTAGCACCTCAGCTGGATGCTGTGAAAATTAATCCATTACATTTGTGAAGTATCCAAATACTCCGAAACTGAAAACATCAGAATAGCCGTTGAGAAAACTGACAAACCTCTGTTATGACGAGGGTTGGAATAGCATGAATTAAGTAAGATCTTTAAGGTCATATACTGAATAAAAATAAAAATAAATGTCATATATCCATGCACTGAATGAGGCAGAGATACTGGGGGAAAAATATGATCACGTAATGAAGGTCTGAATTGAAATGTACGCTCCAGAAGGCCAAAAGAAAGTTACAGGAAATCTCAAGTCTTCCATCCTGAAACTTCTGAATGCTTAGCTCTCCAGCTTTGGTGCATCACTTCTTTTGACCTTCGCCTCCTCTCCTCTCCTCTCCTCTCCTCTCCTTTCATTCCATTGCAGGTTAACCCCAGGAGGCAGCTCAGCACCACACAGTTGCTTGCTCACTCCCTCCCAGGTGGGATGGGGGAGAAAATCAGAAGGGTAAAAGTGAGAAAACTCCTGGGCTGAGATAAAGACAGCTTAACAGGTAAAGCAAAGCTACACGTGCAAGCGAAGCGGAATATGGAATTCATTCACCACTTCCCACCAGCAGCCATCTCCAGGAAAGCTGGGCTCCATCACGCATAACAGTGGCTTGGGAAGACAAATGCCATAACTCCAAACATTCCCCCTCCCTCTTCCTACCCCCAGCTTTTATTGCTGAGCACAGTGTCATATGTTCTGGCATATCCCTTTGGTCAGTTGGGGTCAGCTGTCCCGGCTGTGCCCCCTCCCAACCTCTCGTACACGCCCAGCCTCCTGGCTGGCGGGGCAGCTGTGTAAGCACCACTCAGCAATAACTAAAAGACTGATCTGTTGTCAACGTTGTTTTGGTCACAAATCTACAACACAGCACCATATGAGTTGCTGTGAAGAAAATGAACTCTACCCCAGCCAAACCCAGTACACTTTCTTTTCTATTTTCCTTTTGTTTTCTTTTCCTTTCTTTTTCTATTTCCACGCTTCCTTTCTCCCTTGTCTTTTTCCCTTTTTCTAATATAACATTTTTAAATGCAGTACCTTTTCTGTTACCATGAAAATTGCTTCTACACATACAACTAACAACTTTTTAGAGAGCAAATACTTCCAAGCTTCTCAAATTGACTGGACTTTTCCCAGCTTTTTAGAGCTTGATAACATCCAGACAAAAATCAGAATACTCAGATGTTTTTGCTCTAACATGTGCTGAGCGTGTGACTCATCTTCACTGTGCACTGAGATCCAGCAGAACTTGGACCCAGGACTCAGAGAATAACAGAGCAAAACGACAGTACATGTTTGTTGGTTTATGTTTTGAAAAGGAATAAAATTTCTCAAACAACAAGAGATTTTGGGCTGCTGATCCATAGAGCTACACCAAGTGGCTTAGAAAATATTTAGAAACTATAATTGCAACCAGTTGCACGGTGCTAATGGACAAAGTGATGGAAGAATTAGATAATATTGTAGTGCTGGGGTATAAAGCGGGATGAAAAACGAGCTTGTAGCTTGTTTGTGCTCTTTATAACGAGCTCATTTGTGCAGTGTGATCCGTACGCTTACCTCTGCACTGCCCACCCAGCTGGGCTGGTGCACAGGAGCTCCTCGTGCCCACTGGTGGGCAGATGAGCAGGCACGGCCACGGGCTGGCTCTGGGCTCTCTGCCGGGTGGCCACGTGGGCAGCAGACAAAGCACATTTGGACACCGCCACTTCAGGGACTGCTGCTTCTGAGCAGCCAAACCACAGCCCCAACTGCTACCCTCAGTATCAACAGATACATGCAGAGAGTGTCTACTTGCCGTGTGATCTTGGAGAAGTCACTTCATGTCTTTTTGCCCACAGTTCTTGAAAGTACGTGTCTGAGCAGTGCCCAACGTCATGGAGCCCAGGGCTAGGGCTATCACAGGAGGTCTCTACGTGCTACAGTAATACAACAGCTCACTAATAACTGCAGAGCTCTACTGAATCTTTCTGCAAATGTTTTGCATCCCTTGAAAACCACTAGTAGTACTTACTAAATATTTAAAGCTTCCATGTCACAGCAAATGAAGGACCTTACACTGAAAGAGTTGGTGAGAGCTCAGCAGTTCTGAAAATCTGGTTGTTTTTATTTAAATGATTACATGACAAGACTAGCTGTTCTTGTCCTATCTTCCTCCCATATTTTTGTGAGCACTTTAAGAATATTAATGGTAGCCCAATGATAACCAAAAATCAGGTTCATATGCTTTAAAACTAGAATGGACAGTTATTAATATAGCTAGTCTGACTTCCTATACAGGAGACTAAAATTCTCTGTGCAATTCCTTCACCAGGTCTCAGTTCACCTACAGCATCTATTTAAAAAAAAATCTGATCAGATCAACATCTGTTTTTATTTAAAGATATCTATCCCCTTCTTAAATAAACTACTTAGTAGATGGTTATTAACACTGGTCAGAAAATATTTTTTCCACTGACAAAGAAATTTGAGGGTGGGGTTAGGATTCCACCTGGAAAAGCCAATGCAGAATTACTGGGGAAATGCATTTCAAGTACGTGTTGTTTGCATTCTTTTCCATAAGCCAGGTAACTGTATCAAATTACAAATTTCAAGATGCACTGTGGGCTTTATTCTTCTCAAAAGAAGCCTCATATATCACTGGAGAAAAAAATGGAAATATCAATTGCTGTGTAATTCCTGTTTCTGGGTGGCGATGTAATGACTATACCAAAGCCAAAATATTTTCCATGCCAATATCTATATTGACAATAATGTGAAAAATAGAAGCATGGTAAAAAAATGTAAAAACTAGATATAGTAGCTTATCTTTTGCAAATACTATTTTTTCTCAGTTAAGAACACCAAACAAATACACTCTGTTCAAGGCCACAGAAGACCAACAGCCTGAAGGCTTCTAGTTCTGCTTGAGCAACGTATGATATTCCATGGAGCTTCAAGAAAAAGGATAAAAGCTTGATGTTGATGCAGAATTTAGGAGACAGATGTTCAATTTCCTCCTTCAGCACAGACTTCCTATATAACTCTGAACACATTTGGGTCTTGGTTGCAGAACAGGTTCCAATAGCCTGATGCTGAGCTGTGCAATGCCTAACTCCTAAGTTCCTGGTGTCCAAAGTAGAACTCAATATCACAAAGATAAGTTCTAGATCTCTACAATGCACAAAGAGAGCACAAACAGGATCATGACAGGCAACACATGAAGCAACGAGATGCCTGGAGTAGTCAACAGGCAATAGTGAGCATATTTTGAATTCAGCCTCATGCTAGGTCCTTGCACAGGGCTGCAGAGAGGTACCTCTTTTAAGATAAAAATTGTCTGGTTAGTTTTGTCATCTGGTGTGCCAAAACTCTTTAAAAATTGTTTCAGCAATACGAATGACTTTTACAGCTGCTGTTGTGCTCACCAATATTGTTATCTCTGAGATCCAGATTTAGTTCCTGCCTCTGCTATATCTCTTGCATCTCTGTAAGCACCCTAATTAGCAACTATCAGCTATTGGATGGCCTGGGAATTCTTTGTGCCCTGAGTGAAATTCTACTGCTTTGCATAAAGCAGAGATTCATGGGGTAAGTGACAAAGACCCTAAATGTGAGTCTGCCATGGCAGCCTAACAGCTGGGGAGAAGGAGCCCCACATTTCAGCCACTGCCCCGAGCACTCCTCATGCATCCTGGCTGAGAGCTGTTTAGGTAAAATACATAAGCAGGGTTCAGGCAAAGTGCATAAGCAGTACTTTGGGACTCAGGACTGCCTTTCGAAAATGCTAAGCTGCTAAATAAAAGGGGCAACTTCTGCCTGTGCTTTAAAAGAAAGAGCAGCCAAAATGGATTCATTCATTGGTTGGATTTTTTTTCAAGTTCCCAAACACAAGGGTAACAGATGAAGATATGTCTAATTCATGAGTCTGGAATGGCCTTTGAGACACTGAAGATCTGAGGTGTTATGGGATGTTTGCAGAGCTTTCTAAGCATCATGCAGCAGGCAAGCTCATCATCAAGAATGCAGAATTTGTGAAGTTTTGACCCCTCCAACAGTAAGCAATGGCTGAATCAGAGTTTTGGGGATCACAGTTTTTTACTTGCCCTTTTTTTCCACTAAACAGCTTTTTCCTTCTATTGCTATTTTACTAGTTTATTTTGTCATTTAACTTGCTTGTGTCTCAGTCTCTCATCTATGAAAGTAGGGGGATAGGCCTACCTTAAAACAATGCTAAAGATGAATATGCTTATTCTTAGAGACATATAAATAAATTCTCTCCCTTAAAAAAGGTGATGTCCAGAAAAATATTTTTGGTTAATTCCATTTTTTCTATGTTTGTAGTAGGACTTCTATATGTAGCATAGTATACTGAGGACAGAGTTTTTTGCGTTCAAGTACAAACCCCCCAAAGCCATACCACCTTAATTTACTACGGAAAGATAGACACTAAGTTGTCAGAAATTTTATGAAAATAGTTGAATTAAAAAAGGAAGAATTCCATCAGTCGATCAGTCCCCACATTGGAGAAGAATGCAAGCCTTGCTATAAAGAAGAGGATTCATGGAAGACAGAAATGTTAGAAATGTTCTAACCATGGGAAAAATGTCAGTGGGAACTTTGCCTTATTAGGCATTGATGAATGCACTCCTCCCTCAAGAGTCTTCTTCCATGTGAAGAACTTGCACTAATGTTCTCACTTTAAGCTAAACACAAACCCTTAAAAAAAATAGTTTTTTTTTCCCTTGGTCCTGCAATTACTTTTGTTGTGTTTGATCCTATTCAGATTTTAAAAATCTAGGAGCCAATGCTTTTCTTTAGAATAAAAGTTTTTTAGTTTGGAAAATCTGGTTGCTGGTTTCAGTAGCAAGTTTTTAAGCAATTGAATCAATTACGTTAGTTGTTTATGGAAAACCTCAGCTCCTCCTGTAGGATTTACTGTGCTACATAACACATGCTAAAATACAATTTCCTCTCTCTCTCTAGTATATGGGTTTTAGTGAGGTTCTAACTAAAAAAGAAAAAATAAAATAAAGCCATATCCCTTTGATTCTAATATAGGCAGACTCTAAAATCTGTCTGTAAAGATTAGTAGAATAGTGACATATCCTAGATCAGAAGTGACATCCCAAGTCCAAAGGCAGTGAAAATGGAGTTATTCAGAATAGAATGGATTTTCTCTTATGCTAACGAAAATGTTCTGGGGTTTTATGGCTCTTTGTTATTTGTTAATTTACTTCAGGAAATGAAGTAATCCTTTTAAAATATATTCAGCATACATCCCATTTGAGAAAAAGTTATTAACAGACAAGAGTTTATATTTATGGGGTTTTTAAGTTAGGGCCGGGGGGGAAGAGACCAACATCCCCACTACCCCTAAACAATCTTCTACACAAATCCCCATTTCTTACAAGTGGTAGATAGCAGATACATGTCAGCAGTGTGATCACAAAGGGCTCACAGCCTTAGGAAACCAGATACAAATTTTCAGACTACCTTTAAGAAAGGGGCTTCAAATTTGCAGGCAAGTATCTGCAGTAAACCCTTTCATCTTAAATCTTAGTACGGAAGTTCATGAGAGATAAGAAGCTTTCTTACTTGAAAGGCTGAGACCTCAGGTGACATGTGGGTACAGGCTATAACTGAACAGACATCTCTCTCCATGTTCAGCAAATGAAAAGTATTATCAAGAAATGTGTATACAACTCTGAGTCTAAAATGAAAATTTCAGGGTAATAGTCTAGAAATTGGAACTATGAAAACAATTTTTATTACTATTTTGAGTTCAGCTGATATGAAACTGAAATAACCTTAATCAAAATGATGTTGACACAGTATTTCAACAAGCTTATACTATATTTTTCATCTAGTAATTTTAATACAGCTTGTTTTGGTATCTGTATGCATTTTGGGAAGTGGAGGATATCTTACACAGGAAGTTCATTCATATGTGTGCTTGTGCATATGCAATGAAATAAAGAAATACAAGGCTGTAAATGAGATATACTACAACCCCTTTTTTTAGGAACTGCTAAAATAAAGTTTACTTTTTGTTTAATTAGCAATTGGAATATACACAAAAGAGAGTTGCATATTTTCTGCCCTACTGAGTTCTTTGGGAATGCAGTAACTGTATTCCTTCAGGCTTTTCTCAGTATTTTGAGCAGATGCCACAATTTAACCTTAAGGAAATTTTTAAAAGAGCATCTCTTAATTTTTTTTGCAGTCTAGGAGACCATCATGTCTTCAGGCTCAGGAGGGTGGAATTCAGCCCCTGGCCCAGGGCTGACCTCAGAAAATCCATGTCATCTCTCTCAGAAACCTCAGCTTTGCTGCTTGTTTGGGCTGGCTGGGGTCTTGTGAATGCCACACGCATTTCAACATGAGAAATGACAAGTGCTCCCTCGAAGAACAAACTTTTTCTGAGACACAGGCTAAGGACCAATTAGATACTATTTTTACTTCATAATACTACTAGTTAATGGATAGGGACAGGAAAAAGCAATGCACAAGTGTTTGAGAAACTATCAGAGGGATATTTGTAACTGAGGAGAAAGGCAACTAATGTGGCACGGTTTGACTCAGGATGAGTAGGAACAACTAGAAGAAGAAAGAGTTTTACGGAACTCGGTAGTGGTGACAAAGGTGGTATTTGATGTAATAGAAGAAGAAGAAGTTGCATTTAGAAGGTATTTAGGAGGTATTTAGAAATAAGAATTATTTCAACAAAACTTTTGGCATAGCAGAAGTCAATGCATAGTTATATAGACTGGGGAGAGGTGAAGAAGAAACCCAAGCAACTGAGAGGACGATCAGAGATCAAAGTAAAAAACCAATTGTCCTAGGACTGCTGTCTTCTACTCTGGTATGTATTCCTTACGGTGTATTCAGTACCAATTTGGAGGCACATCTTAAATTTTATTATGAGACATACTGTACATAGAAGCACAAAAGAGAACCTGAACTTTGCCATTTTATAATCAGAGTTATTTCTAGACAAAGAAAATGCTTTAAAGTAGTGTCTTTTTACATGAATTAAAGAGTTGGAGGACTATAAAGCAAATTCCTAAAATGAAAATTTTGCAATATTCATTCTGTCATAACTTTATTTGAAGTAGGTGAGTGCAGATCAGGTAGAAAGGCATGAGAAACCTCCAGTGGCTAATATTTGGTCCTATAATCAAGCATCAGTACCAAAGCCTTCAAACAGAGTATCTGGGCTATTTCACTTCATCTGGAATGAGGAACTGGGAACAAAGGCCTGTGCTAGCATTCAGGAATGTATTAATTTTCTTTGACCTGATACCTAATTATATGTTTTGAAATCTGAGGGATAAATTCTCCATCTTCTGTTTGTGGATGGAATTGGTTTATAGCTGTTTATCTGATTTGTTTATAATTCAGTAAGAAGGATTTGGAAATTAGATTTATCTTTCAGAGAAAGTTATTATAGAGGAATGAAGCAGTTTGGAACAGAAATAATAAACAAGGATATGTATTCATCTTAGCAATACTGACCTTGCAGGAAATTAATTTATATTTCTGTTTCTGGGTAATTCCAGAAAAAACTTTACTACATAATACACAGCTTGTTACTGAAATACATTTTTAAGTATAAATATTTGGAGTTAAATAAACAGTTTGAGCATTTGTATTGGGACCCAATCCAGCCACGGTGTTAAGGCTGCTTTGTCTTCACCTAACAGCACATTTTTAGAATGGGATCCTAAAACCATAGCCAAAGTGTAGAAAAACATTGACACATGCTTTTGGAAATAAGAGTCTTCCAGGACCATGAATGGGAGCTGGGAACACTTCTCATCAGGACAGTCTGCGAGTACCAAGATTGAGCCCAGAATTTTCTTTCATGCATTTTTCTTTTGTCCGCTAGAAATTGGCGTTGGGGATTATAGACATGTTTCCTTTTAAAACTTTCCTTTTAGACATTCTTTGGTCAATATTTTTTTAAACAGCTTCTGCTAGATATTTCTTGATTCAAAAAAAAAAAAAAAAAAAAAAAAAAAAAAAAAAAAAAAAAAAAAAAAAAAAAAGAAAATTATCTGTAAGATAGATCTGAATAGTCTTTAGAAATAGTACAATCAAAGCCAGCCACATTGTCTTAATGAAAATTTAAAAAATTCCTGTTAAACAACATGCTATCATGTATCAACCTAGACGATTCTACAATTCTATCTTAAGATGGCCCTGACATACAGTGTTTCTACAGGAATTAGTGCCATATCTGTACATGCTGATCAAGACTCAAGGAAGTAAATAGTTCTTTCTGTGTGCACAGCTTTTTTCCAGAACACTCCGTACCTACTTTCTACTGTAGCCAGACCAGCTCAAATGTATGAGCAATTTTAAAGCCTGTGAATAGATATCTTGTGTTCCCACACCAACATGAAAGCAACTGATTCTTTCTAGCAAGTTACTTACCGACCACTGTAAAAAGCTACGTGTTCCCAAATAACTAATTGATGTTGCAAAATTGGTGACTTCCCATTTATTGATAACAGCAACAACAGGCAGCTTTCCAAGGATGAGGTTCACAGACTATCCCAAAGCATTGATGACATTCATGTGAGGACAGCTGTCCTTCAGGAGACAATCTTTGTGGATGTGTATATACACACACCCATGCTCTTGAGCCAGAGGCTTTTCAGTCCTAACAGTACCTGCAAAAGACATTCCTCCTCTGTGAGTTCTATACTTGAGCTGGGAGGAAACCTCTTTCTCCTAAGTGTGTTTTTGCCTGTAGCATTACACCTCAAAGTATCATCCTTTTCTTTCTCATGTTCCTTTGCAAAACAGTATTACTGGTTTTCCTTTAGAGAGATATATTGCCTTTTTCCTTACATTCTGCCTTCTTTTTGTTCCGTCACTTTGTAACATTCAGCCTGTGTAAGGGGTTGTGCTAAATGGATGTTCCTTGCATTTGTTTGGCTTAGGAGAACATGATATACCACAGGAATACCTTTGGAACTAACTTTGTGCTACCTCCTTCAATGTGATTCTTCCCTTACATATTTTTTCTGCACCATCATGTCTGCATCTTTCTTCCCATCATCATTAACATAATCAATGCACTCAGCCCTTGGCAGAATGGCAAGCCCTTTGTATTTCAGAGTAGCTACAAGAAAACAGAAAAACATACCATTCATTTTCAGAAACACATAATTCTTTTCAGAAAAAACAGAAAGGCTCTTAGTTTCAAATTCAGTTACGTAAGTGACCTCTACGGGCAATATATTCAAAATGAAGTAGTAATGAAGTTGCTGTGGCTACTGGGGTCAAAATCACAACCGCTGAGTATTTTGAAATCCAGATATTGACCAAATATTGCACTCCCCAGGTAAGCTAGCATCAGGGCTTGACAAGTGGGAGTTGGAAAAAGACCTTAAGAAGTTGTTGAAGAAAAAAAATATGTGAAATTACTACCATATGCTATCTAGTGTCCAGCCAGTACACGGTGGATAGACAGCAGCGCAGAAAGGACAGATGACAAAACAATAAACAGTGAGAACACAAGTAGACGACACTTCGAACCTGAGCCCTGAAATTCATCATCACTCTACAAGCAAAAATTCAGCAGCACGGGGTGATGACTAGCAGTTAAGGGACAGAACTGCAGCAAAGACTTACAGGATGTTTGAGTTGGGGGCTGTCTCAAATAAATGAGTAACATCAACATGTAAGTTTAGTATTGCATGAAAGCTGGTGTTAGCATTTGATCTGGAAATCTTTCATGTCTTCCTGTGCCACTATGGACTGAGATGCTTCTAGTGAGTAGATGCAGTTAGTTCAAGCATAATGTAATTTGGAGCTCATTTACTTCAGAGCAGTCCATGCAATCAAAGCTCTGTGATGAAAGCTGTTTTTCAAATAGAAAACATCAACATTAAAGGTTTGTTACAAATTGGCATATGCAAATGCATTAAGAAAAAGGGGGAAAAAGTGGAATGACTAGGAAGGGAGGGCGTGCACTGTGTGCGCTCTTGCTATGCTCTAGTTGGACGGAACTTCAACATTTTGATCCAGCATGAAGAAAAAATATAAATAAACCTTAAAATCTCTGCAGACAATTGCTCATAATCATCTTCTAGGACATTCTGAGCTTCTTCCTTTGTTTTGGGTTCTTGTCTTGCTTTAACTGCTTTGTGCCCTGTGTCATTGCTAACAAGTGTGGGAGGAATATGTAAAGTACCATCAAATTTGGAAAAATAGGACATTACATCCACTCCAGTCATTTTGCTCCAATGTAAATCACTACATAAGGTGCAAGGCAATAAAGACTGAGCATCATTGTATTTCCATAGCCTGACCTTAATATTAAATCCTGTGACTGGTGAGTCAGTTTCTGTCTGGTATTTTGACATTTGCCTCTCACTAATCATTCTGCACAATTCCATTAAAAACAGTATATATTAAAGCAGGGAAATTTCGTCTCTTAGGATTAATTTCTAAGTTTCCGACCCAAAACATCATTGCAACTGGGGAAAAGTTGAACTTGTATTTTAGTTCAGGAGTTTTGGTTAGCTAATTGCTGTCTTATTTAATTAGTGCATATGATTCCTCAATACCTGAGGTGCCCAACACCATAGCTGCTATAAAATACTTTAAAAAGGAGGGGACTGTGCCATCATTTCTCTGATGGTCATAAGCCCAGCCAGCTATGTGCTCACCTCAAAAAGAGCAGTGTGATTTATAGAAAATTTGAGCAGTATTTACATGGTGTCACAGCCAAGTGCCTGATTATGTTCCCAGCTGAAGCCAATGGGACTGTTGTCATTGATCTCAAGGTGAATGGGGCTGGGCCAGAAATGCAGAATTAAAGCTAACAAGGCAATATCCACTCCAGCTACACAAACCCAAGGATGCTCAACACCTCTCTAGAATCAGAACAAGCGATTCTGGAGTTAGATTCTCAAGCCTTAGTTAGCACCTGTTAAAGAATGACTCAGGGAATATGGGGCAAGATCCATTTTTTTTCAGCAAAATGTAAGCTTCTAGGGCCTACAAGCACTTTATTACATCTATTCAAAGCCATAGTTGGCAATACCATCTTTTGTGTAATGCCACAGCAAAAGATGCACTTTCCCAGAAAGTGGAAGATGCGCGTTTCGAGGGCCACATAAACCTGAGAGGGTTTGAACATACAACTCCTAGCTGTCCAGTCTACCAGGCTCTATGTTCAAAGATGTCCTTCATATGCCCTTCTGAAGCCAGGCTGCTATGCAGCCCTGAATCTGGCTGTCATTTTCCATCCATCTAACAACTTTCAAACCAGTCAGGTCATCTCAACCAAAGAGGAAGTATCAAAGATGTAACTTTCCTCCACATTTCATGAAAATGGATGACCAAACAGAAAACAGGCATGTCTGTCACCAACACCAAGTGACAAAGAACAGCACAATCTTAGCCCTCCTCTTGTCCCAGCGTGCCTCTGGGTTGGTAATCGGAGCACAGTACTGCTCATTCACAACGATGGCCTTGATTCACGTTGAACTAGGGAAATGAAGTCCTGAAGACCTCAGCAACCCTGAGCCTACTGTGCCACAAGGGTCCATAGCTACTTTCTCCTTGATGTTGCTTTTTGGATGTGGGGTGTTTTTTTTAAGGGATTAATTCTGCTCAACTGAGCCTTTGTTTTTCACAAAGTTTTCTGGATCCTGAATGGACAAAGGCATCAAATCTCTAGAGAAGGACAGAGAAAACATCTGCTCCTAATATTTCATTTTGTAGACAGATGCCTGCTCACCCAAATGCCCGTCTTTCTTCACCCACTAACACTGGCAGCCTGTGTCATGATTGCCCTGCCTTTTCCTGCCTTTCAGATGTTTTCTGTTTAACTTGGGCACCTGAAGTGAGTGGTATTGATTTTGTCCATGGAACATTCCTGTGGATTACAGGGGTTTGTTTTGTCAACATGTATTTCTTTTACCCTCCTGTTACGTGGGAAAATTCTTCATACAACCTTCAGTAATCCATTCTTGATTAGAGTGTCATTCAGATCATATTACACTGGCCAATTAGGCTTCACTTACTACCTCATGCTGTTGAATTTGTCTCTTAACAGAGACAGCCATTTAGAGTTACACTAAAGATGAAGTTTCTCCTTTCATATCTCCTGGGTAGACTTGAGCCAAGCAATAGAAATCAAGCCCCATACTGGTAACTACACTGAAGTCTCATCTATCTTCTTTCTAAATTTTTTGCTTTATGTATATCCCATTAGGCTGATGATTATTCAGAGTTTTTGACAAAATGATGTTCTGAATTTCTAAAGTATGCCAAGCTTCAGCTTTCTTCCTGAAGTGTCAAAAAAAAACCCTTCATGGTGTAAACACTATTCCATCCTAATCATAGGAAAATATAACAATTAAAAAAACCTCAAGCTGTAACTTAGTCCAACTAAAAATTCCCTATATATTTACTTGGCTCTATGTAAGATTGAAAATTATGCAAAATTAGCACTCAACCTTTTGATTATATTAATGCAATTTCTCCCCCTCTCCCTTTACCAAGATTAGAGGTGTCCTGGATTTTTCATCCATTTTTTAATCATCCTTTAGTACAAGTCCTAATGTTTCATTTGCCCTGTTTCTGGAGAAGAGCCCAGTACAGAGTTGCTGATACAAATACTCCAAGATTACCAAAAAAGGAAGATCCAGACCCAGCATTTGTAAATTGGCCTAAAATCTGCTTTGTACCAAGAAAAAGTTCCACTGACCAAAAAATCCTCAGAAAGTAGACTCTGATAGTCTTTTTTTTAACCCCTCTAGCAAAATTTATGGTTGTTTTGAAAAGGCCCAAATGGAAAAATTTATCCAAATCTAAATATTTGTATTTATGCCAAAAATAGTCCTTTTTTTCTTGGAAAACAGAAATTTTCCACAACGGTGTACACTTTGTGTAGAAAACTACTTTTTCTGTGTTAAAAAAAATAAAAAACCCGAAAGACCCCAACAAAACAAAAAAAATAATCCAGTAATCAATTATCAATTTTCTTTAGAGCAGTGATTTTCATGGAAAAGTTTGGAGAGGGAATATTTATCACAAAGCAGGATATGGGCTTGGAAAAGACCTGTAGAAAAGTCTCATCTAATATTGGTGAACAACCTCAACATTCTCAGCCAGTTGTCACGCAGGAGGTTATCCAGCCCCATGGAGAAGGGGTTGGAACCTCTTTGTGGCCCTCGTCTGAACACACTTGAGCCATGTCTTTCCTATGTTGGGGGCTCCAGAGCTGGATGCAGTACTCCTGGTGGGGTCTCTTGAGAGCAGAGTAGAAGGTGATAATCACCTCCCCGAACCTACCCACCCTACTTCTTTTGGTGCAGCCCGGGATGAGATTGGCTTTGTAGCCTGCAAGCGCACATTGCAGGCTCATACTGGTTTTCATCTACCAATGCCCCCAAGTCTTTCTCCTCAGGGCTGCTCTCAATCCACTCATTGCCTGTATCTGTGTTTGGGGTTGCCTTGACCCAGGTGCAGGACTATAAAATCCTTTTCACTGGCTGATCAAGTTCTATCTTGAAAAGCAATTCCTTTCCTTGCCCTCACTGTTAAAATATTTGTCCAAAACAGCCACCTGGATATCAATCTATGCATTTACTCTCACCTGGGTTAATTTACCTTTTATTCTGCCAGATTTCCTTTCTTCTACATAGTTCCTTTCCTGGTAGCATATTTAATCTCAGTTTATATTTTATCAGGCTACCAAACCAAGCATTCTCTAAAATTCTTGGGTCTTTGTTTATTCACTTTTCACCTGCTGGATTCATCTTTCTTGACTGTGGATTACTAAATTTATATGTAACACTCCAGGTAAGATCTGACCAGTCCTTTGTGTGTTACCCGGCCTCACTACTTTTCTAACTCTACAGCAAGTATCTCTCCCGTATGTCCTAAGCTCACATTTATTTTTCATGGTCATGTCACATTAATACTCCTATTTGCCACACGCTGACTTGTACACACAGGACTTCCTGCTATTGCCCTTTACCTTATGGTTGTTCATTAGCACATGACCTTCCATTTTGCTCTACTAAATTTCCAACTTTTTTCCAGTACTTACTTTTCAGTTGATCCAGTTCTGTAAGATATCCAGATACCGCTTACTGTTGACAATACCTTGAATCCTTAACAAATTTTGGTTTGTCAAAAATGACAACAGTTTCTAAAAATAGTACAATAGGATCCCAGCCTGATTTCTGAAGAACTTCCCTGTTATTCCCGTTTATCCTCTTATTTACACATCAGCATTATTTGTCAGGTTCATTTAACCACATTTTTTGTCAAATGAATTTTTCATTAAGCTCCATCATTTCGTTATTAACTAGTAATTTCTATGGCACTGTATCAAATGCTCTACTGACAGCTATCTGGAATAAATCTAATGTCTTTTCATTGTGTAGAAAATATGTCTTAGTAACAAAAAGTATTGGATTAAGCTGATACTGACTCTTCCTGATAAAGACTATGTTTAATCTACTCTATTTTTTATTTGTCTTCCCTTGTATACTTTCTCTTCTCTACTTTTCTAATGTCTTGCTTGCCACTCTATCAGTTCATTTTTTTTGCAGTTTTTGAGTTTTGCCTCTAGAGTCTTGTGGCAAAGTCTATCCTTTACTTTAAATTGTACCAAAAAGAAATTATTATCATCATAATAACTAACCATTACAAAACCCCATAAAACTAATGGGGACAATTTTCCTCTCATTGTATCAGAATAAAAAAGACATCAAATTTTCAGAATAAAAAGATTTGATTTCTTCATGTTCAGTGAAAGTCTCAAAAATCACTGATCAAACCAGAAGCTTTGTCATAAATCATAGCTGAAATGACATTAGCCAAGCATTTTCCATTATTCCAGAATCTCAAATTATTTATTTTATATTTAATTTATAAATTTAAAAGATCAGATTCTACTTCATCTATACACATGAATGTAACAGAATACCTATTAATTTAATGTGTTCAGCAAGTATTAATGAAAGAGCATACCTATAATGGAAATATGAAAAATAGAATACCCTGGCCAAGAAATTGGAAAGGTTCATTATACTGAAAGGACTTTTCTCACTCTTTCAAAATTATAAAAGAACTGGGAGACTTATAAATTTGAGGGAGAGAGGACAAAATTGCATACTTTACACTAAGTATTACAGACTGCACTCTGTGTCTTTGGTGAGCAATGTCCCTGTGCCACATCCTGAGGGAAGACTTCACAGTTACAGACATGTCCTTAATCAAGCCCTTTAAAAGTCTCCAAGTCCTGAGAATAACATACAAAAAAAACCCAACCAAACAAAAGAGTTTCTTAAGAGTTTCTTTGTTTTTATAGAATATCTTTGTGTTTCTAATCTGCCGAAACATATTTTTGAGTAGCCAAGCTACTTGCACACTGTAGAAAGCCCATTCTTCAGAGTTCAGCATATCGCTACGTTGTTCGTTAGGTTTATGTGCTGCTCAGATGCATTTGGTACCTGACGTTGGTAAAATGCCATTTTGCTGGCCACCGCAACAAAGCCCTTTGTAGGACAGTTTGAGCATCATCACTAGAAGATATGCTCTGAGCTATGGCATGAAGCTACTCTTCATGCCTAGTGACAACAGGACACTGTCAGGAATGCTGAAACGGAAGAGAATGAAAAAGCTGAGGTGACACTTAAGGGCAGCCTTTCCTTAGAAAACTCTCCCTCTGCATGGTATTGGTTCTTTGTTTAAGAAAGAAGGATAGGGTTCAAGATATTATGTAAACGAAGACCATCAGTAATGACAGCAAAAGTTCAAAATAATCAGGAGGACTTTTTGAACACCTGCTGGAACTGCAGATAAAATACATTTCTGAGTTTCTTTTGTTTATTCATAGAATCTGCATTTCACCTTCTCCTCTTACTGCAGCTACTACAACATTTGGTGCAGGAGGGTCAACTGTTGGAGAGCAGCAACACTGTTCTGCTTCTCACAGGACGGTGGTGTAGCCATATGTCTGCTAGAGCCTGTCCAAGGTCTGAATTCCCATTGTCACGAGCAGGACACATGTCAGTTGACCCACTCAGGCCTGGCACCTTCTTTGTTGTGCTTCCATCTGATCACTGAAAGAGGCTCAATAAGATCATCTATGTCAGTAGTTACCGATGCTAACATTTTGGGGAACTTTCCAACGTAAAAGGTCCAAAAGTACGTTAAAGTCACAATTCCTTTTTCTTGCAAACCCTCTCCAACATCTATTTCCATGGTTGATAAAATCTTCCCGTAATTGTTTGGATTGCAGAAAAAAAAAATCCTAAAAGAATACAGGATGACAGTAGAAAGTGCCTTGAGAGATTTAGGAATATCTGATGAAGACCTAGTGTTTTAACTAAATGGCGAAGACTAAGGAAGTACACTCCTTATGTAATGAGACTTTGGTACAGTATTCTGCGTAAAGTGAAAGCAAAAAAATCTCTCTGCCAAAACAAGAGCAGGACTCAAAACATGCAAAATAGCTTGAGTAGCTCAAGATACAGCCGCTCTTGAACGAGGCACATTGCCCAAGATGGCCTGTACACGTGTTTTGAGGGAAACCCTTCTCAGTTTTTCATGCATTTCAGGTATTTCTGGCAACTGTACGTTATGCATTGTGTAAACAATAATTATTATATGACTGAACAAAAGAAAATCTGCTTTTAAACAATGAAAGCAATGGTTTTTTATTCTTAATACATGACAAGACCATGATTTGTAGGTAGAATACAAATTGTGAAAACATCTTAAACTCCACAAGCAATTTAAATAAATATTCAGTTCAAAGGAGATTGATATCATTGCTTCAGTATGGAAAGCTTCTTCTCCATGGGCCTGACCAAAATCACATCAGCTACTTATTGCTAACACTGAGTGTCAGAATTAAAAGAGACAGATGGCCAGGCAGAAGGTACTTGCTACTTAAAGCTCTACTGGCATCTATCTTCCCTTGGTAAGCAGACTTTTCCAACAGCTGGAATTGCAGCAAACCTTTTGGATTCTGCATGTGCCAGGGGAGCAGAGAGCTTGCAGTACCTTGCTGCTAGGTCCATTACCTGCTGCTGAACTTTCCACTTCCACTTTTACTGTCCCCTCTGTAACACCCAGGCTCTGCTGATTCAAAATAATATCAATTTCAATCAAATGGCACTTACTCTTCTACCACCTACACTGTGAAGAGGCGATTAATTTCTCTCCATGTTTGGACTCCATCCTTTTCCTCCATGTCTGTGCCATTCTTCTGTGCTCATTGATAACTCCCCAAAGTCTCTCTTTTTTCTTTCCTTTCAGTTTGAAAGACCATTGGGCATCAAATCTACACTGTCTAAATTTATATGACTCCTTCATTTCTTCACAGCCCTATCCATTCTTTGCTGTGTAAGACTATCTGCCTCATTCACATCTATTTCTTTATATCAACAATTGTTTTAGTTCCATTCTTGTTCTTTTTTTCCCCCTCTACATGTGCTATAACAGGACACTGAACTGTCCCGTGTTTAAGCGAAAAGAATTTGAACCACGTTTTCTGTGCTTCACCCATCAATAATTTGTATTCTTTTCAGGCAAAAGAAAAGCACTTAGCTATATCTAAACAAAAGTATCAGTATTTGATGCATTTCTTTCATCTCATATCTCTTTCATGTCACAGAGTCACTGGGAACAGCAACAGAAGAAATGGTTGAGATGTAACTGGGGATTTTTCTTTTCTCCTTAAAATGCTGATTCATTGGAAACAAAACATCACAAAAATCTGACTCTGGACAATCTTCTGATAGAACAAGTTTCAAAACTTCTTTGCCAGTTCTGGGGTATGCAGACTGCCCACTACTCGAGATACTAGTTTCTGTCATTCCACAGAAGGAATAATGATGACAGTTCCCAAGACTGTTTCTACACAGAATGTTAATTTGTTAATTAGTTTCCCAGGCTACTCAGCTTCAACAGCCTAATGAATCATTTGCTCAAAGAATCAAACAGTGGGTTTTGGTGTCTGGCAACTCTTGTGTCCTCAGCTGCTGGGGCAGTCCAGCTGGTGGACAGTCTGCCTGACAGCTCCTCTGCGAAGGGACCACCGTTGGGTTTGCTGCTCAAGTACCTGAAGAGCCTTGACATGTATAAATTTCACCCATGAGAGTGACTGGATTTAAAGATTTCTTTCTTAGGGGGAAGGCAGACATCATAAAATGCAAGAAATCACTTCTAAAGAGACAGAAGAGAGAAAGGATTTTTCCAAAGCCTTGCAATAATGATGACATCAGGCTCCTGTAGCAGATAAGATTAGAGAGCATGGTTTCAAGACTGATATTTTGGGAAGACCTAGAGCTCTTACAAAATTGCTAAGAGCACCCCTAGACTGTATGTGTGAATATCCAGGACTCCGAACAGGAGCCCTGGGCACCGGTCTCAGGAATCAGAGGGGTTGCACTGTGCAATTCTCCGTTTCCAAGAGCTTTGACATGAGGGTCTGCCCAGGAATCTCAGAGCTAGAGGCATAACCAGCTTCTTCTACAACCCAGCTGGTTTAGAAGTAGGTGCAAATTGACATTTCGGTCCACCTGTCTCATACAGATCAAAGTCAATCCAAAGGGGTACTATTTTCTGTTATAATGAAAATATTTTCATGACTTGATCATATGCCACCCTACAAGTGCTTTTTTTTTTTCTACATTAATGCTTCCCTCTGCTCACAGCGTGCAGGTTATAATACTGCTCATTATGGTTTGTAATATTTCTTTTTAATGATGTCACCGAGGTTATAATTAGGTCTTTCTTCTCAATACATTAAAAGAATTCTCTTCAGCTTTTCCCTAGAAGTGTTCTTGGTTTTGCTTATAGCTGGTTATTTTGGGTGGCATTAGGCTATTTAGGAGGCTTCTGTTGCCCGCTCAGTCCTTCTTAATATATAGTACTTAAATTACAGCTGTGTAAAGACGACTCTAATTTATTCTCAATCTCAGCTAAAAGCCAGCATATAAACTCTGCTTTTTGTATAACCAAAGGCATAGGCTAACATAAATGTCACTTAATTACATAGTTTATATGCCTTGTAAAGCAAAACCAAGATCCATGCCTGGTGTAAACTGCCAGGCAATAATATGGAGTTGCCTTAAACTGTTGATCCTTCACTGAGACCTAGAAAAAAAAACCCCAAACAAACAGCCTGGGGGGGAAAGAAAGATTTTTGTGGTGCAGTTGCTGGTCTGCCCAGTGATAAGACAGCCCCTTTAGGGATCACTCCACTTACCCCACATCTGTGTGTGTGGGGGGGTTCGTGTCTGTCTGGCTTGGGGGGACTGCAGTCGGTTGTCTTCAAGGTTTCACGGGCGAAGGGTACCGGGCACCGGGACGCTGTCGGGACGGGAATCTCGATCCCTCTGGGTGCGTGTGCGTGAGAAGAGGGGGCTTCCTTGGCACCGGGGGGCAGGCCGAGCGGGACAGATGCCGTCCGGAGCCCGGCAGGAGCCCACGATGGCGTGGGAGCACCTGCGAGCGGCAGGGATGGGCGAGGGGGCGTCCCGGCTGCGGGGAACGACTCGCAC